>NC_069499.1:506214154-506219154 GCF_027579735.1 Bombina bombina
AAGTCGGTTGCAAGAAATGAGGGGAAGGAAAAGCGCGGAGATCTGTTTTTGGGGTGATTAAGCTGAAATTCTAGAAAAATGGGACCATGGTCTGATAAAAAATGGGCAATATCCCTGCCTTCACCTCTGATGTACATAGCCTTTCGTTAATTAAGAATAAATTGATTCTAGACAGCGTTTTTTGGGCCTTGGATAAGCAGGTAAAGTCCCTTAAATCAGGGTTCTGGAGTCTCCACACTTCCTTAATTGTAAGGTTCTGCATAATTGTTTTGAACATCTTAGCTTCTAAGTTATCCCTTTTATATTTAAGTTGTTTAGTACTTTGTCTTAATCTATCCAATGGGCAATGTGGAGACATATTAAAATCTCCCCCGAGGACCAAGTGACCTTTAGAAAAAGAGAGAATTTTAGCCTGCAACATAGCCCAAAATTCTGGGTCAAAAGTATTGGGTGCATAGATATTGCATAATGTAAAGATTGTTTTAAAAATTTTGACTTTTATCATCACATAACTTCCCTCCAGGTCTGCCCCCCCTGTGGATAACCTATAAGTTGATCCTTTTCCCAACCAAAATAGCCACCCCCTTCTTCTTTCCGACACCTGAGGGAAAAAAAATATCTTTCACCCAGGAAGTCTTGAGCTTCAAAGTTTCCTCAGAAGTCAAGTGTGTTTCCTGAAGGAACGCTATGTCGGTGTCAATTTTCCTCAGATGGGTGAGAATAGATTTCCTTTTGATGGGGGTAGAGATCCCACCCACATTCCAAGAGACTACTTTAAAATTAGCCATAGAAACTATTGCTCATATGAACCGACTTGAGAGGGGGGGAAGAAGAAAAAAAAAGGGAGAAAAGGGGGAAGGAACCCTATCTAAAAAGAAAAAAAAACCTGAATACAGCTACAATCCATTCTCAAATAGAATATAATGATAAACTAAACTAAACTAAACAGATCAGTTATACACCTGGGTGGTTCAAATCATTCAAAACATTTTCTGCCTCTTATGTTGTGTTGAATATGCAAACATCATCTCCATCTATAATTTTCAGTTTTGAAGGATATATGATCATAACACGGTAACCTTGCTGAATGAGTTTAGTACAAATTGAGGCTAAACCCCTTCTTTTGGTTGATGTCTCAGCTGAATAATCCTGAAAAAGGAACATTTTAGATTCCCCTATAGTAATAGGCTGATTCTTTTGAAAATATTGAAGTAAAGTGACCTTATCTTGAAAATTTAATAATAGGCATTGCAGGCCTATGGTTCCCTTTATTATCTGACCAAGGCCTTCCTAGCCTATGTGCTCTTTCAACTATTATCTGGGGGTGATTAGGTGGAATTTTAAGAAGCTGGACTAATGACACTGAGATAAAGGTACTTAAGTCTTCATAGGTCTTACCCTCTGGGACCCTGATTATCTGAATTTTATTGATTTGAGAATGGTTTTCGAGGTCCTCTAATTTGGCCTGCATTTTAGTCATACTGAGATTAGGGGCTTCTAAGTTAGAACTATGCAGTGTCGTGAGGTCTTCAAGATCTGACACCCTTTGCTCAACTTCATTAATTCTGTTAGCAAATTGTCTAATTTCCTGAGATGACACTGTAATATCCTGTCTGATCTCTAGTTTGAGTGTATCAAATTTAGGTGTCAAGGCCTCCGAGATTTTAGTAACCAAGGCTTGGATGTTAGATGTTTCAATTGAAGGGGTTGCAATTATGGGGGCCGTTTGTATCTCATCCGGGATGTCTAGAGTATTCTTCGCTCTCCTATCTCTGTGCTTTGCTGCCATAACTGGTGAGGGAGTCCTGGTGTGGTTGTGAAGAAATGTATCCATGTGACAAGATCAGTGAGAGGGAGTGTGAGGTTAATCAATCTAGGGGGAGAATCCTCCCAGTGTTTAGAGAGAGGAAAAAAACAAAAAAAGATGAGGAGGGGGAGTGAAGGATTGAAGGTGCAAGGGATAAGGGACGTGTAGAAATACTTACAAGGATCAGTGACAAAGGAAAAAAAAAGACAAAAGCTGTGAATAGGACTCGCTTGACCAGCTGTGGTCAGCGGTAATAGCGAAGGAGAATCAAATAATCTAATAGCAGAATGTGTTCTTTCAAGAGAATTATCCTGAGCAGATTATCTGCCCTTAAGTAATAGCTAGGCACAGTTGAGCTATAGATCAGAGTGACTCCCCTTCCCCTAAGTACAGTAGTTACAACAGACAATAGCTCTGTCCGCAAGCAAATATAGTGTGAGCCAAAGCTCTAGCTTTAAATGGAGGTCAAGGTTTAACCTAAACCCCCCCCCCAGCATTTTTACAAATATAATACACAGTGTTACAGTGCTTTTTCATAGGCAACAGTACAAAATGAATAAATAAGGTTGTTCTTAGAGAATAAAGACCTAGATCTGGGGTAGAGAAAAATTAAGAAGGAATTGACCTAAGAGGTAAGATGAACCCTCACCTGGAAGAAAATAATGCATTCTCCTCATTAGTTCAATGTTACAAATAATAAGAGGGGCAAGGAGACACTACAGCGAAATGGGTAGTATAACCTTTTGAAATCCCCTTGTTCTTTTCTTATTGTGTGGCTCAAGTGAGTTCCCAAGAGGCAATGACTCCCAAATGTGATAAACCAGAAAAGTGAGACAATCCCAGCCCAGGATTATGCTGTGTATGCAGGAGAAAGCAAAAATTGAAACAGTACCTTCAGTTTAGGGTGACGGCCTGCTCCCATTTTACCAAGAACTCTTTTAAGAGGATAAAAAGCCCTCCTAATATCTTCTCCTCCAGTAACCTGGAGGTATAATTAGCAAACAATGGTTACAGACAAGGGGACCCCCTTTTGAAACTCCACTCCCCCTGTATCAGAGAAGTGGAAGCCATAGGTAGCAGAAACCTCTGTATATCCTCTAGCAGTAAATATGAGGGTCTATGAAGAGACTCTATATTCCCAAGAGACGAGGTATCCACTTCCTGAAGTTAGCCAGGAGCAGACAACAGAAAATGGAAGACTTGAAAATATGCCCTCCTCTCACGCAGCACTGGTGGGAGAGGAGGAAAATCAGCCACTGCTCCTGGTTATTTGGTGTTTACACTGAGCCAGGGAGATGAAGATTCTACCGACACCTAGGGTGCGAGTGTTACACGGGAAGGGATCCTCCTGCTGTGTCTCAAGCAATGAGACAGTCCGCCTCTCGACCTGCCCGTTCTTCCGGGAGACAGACCGCTCACAAGTAAATATTTATCTAGAGACTTTCCTCCCTTTGTTAGAGATGACAGCACCCGCAGTTTCCAGAAATGCACTTGCTGGCTATCTATGCTCCCCGGTACCAGATGAATCTGTTAGGGGGTGATTTACTCCGGACTTCGACTGCTGGCCTGAGCAGTTCTTTCTATCCCGTGTACAGAAAAATATAACAGTTCTGCCTTCCTTTCGGGCAGCACCGGTGGGAGAGGAGAGGAGGCACGGTCTATAAACCCAGGAGAAGTTGCTGATCCAGGAAGAAAGTGGATGCGATTGTGCTGTATTGTGCTGACAGATGGAAGGTCAGTGTAGTGGGTTGGTATTCCACTACTATGGCTCCGGCAATGGTGTAAAATGAACCTTGAACAGCTGCCTCCGGTCTTGAGGCACGGCACGGGAACCTCCTGCCAAAAGCTGCAGGTAGGAGTTTCTCTGAAATTAGCGCTGCACGACCTGCGCTTAGACTCCTCCTCCAGAACCTAGATCTAGAGCCAGAACATGCATTTTTAAGCAACTTTCTAATTTACTCCTATTATCATTTTTTCTTCATTCTCTTGATATCTTTATTTAAAAAGCAGGAATGTGATGCATAGGAGCCAAACCATTTTTGGTTGAGAACCTGGGTTATGCCTGCTTATTGGTGGGTAAATTTAAGCCTCCAATAAGTAAGCGCTATCCATGGTGCTGAACCTAAAATGAGACGGCTGCTAAGATTTACATTCCTGCTTTTAAAATAAAGATAGCAAGATAACGAAGAAAAATTTAGTAAATTAGAAAGTTGCTTAAAATTTCATGCTCTATCTAAATCATGAAAGAAAAAATGTGGGTTCAGTGTCCCTTTAATGTCGGTTGCCCTGGTAAGGATTTGGGATAAGGCAGCTGAAAACCCTGTGCTGCTAACCCCTTCATGCCTGCATTCTCCCTGTTGTTACAGCATAGCTCTGTCTGTGGCAAGCTGGTTGCACAGGTGAATATTTAGCCCTAAGATTTAAGTCATACTAACTAGGGGGCACTCATCAACAAAATAAGAAAAGCAATATGAGATAAATATATATGTATTAAATGTCCTCTAATGTATAATTATGCAAAAGTCCCTTTGTATGTGTAATGATACATTAAACACCAACTATATCCACAGATAGATATAAAGGTGGGCTTTAGTCCAATAATCAGGAAATTACTTCCAGGGCTAGAACTCTTAAAGAGCAGGTGTGTCACATCCAAGTCAGAGAAAATAAAATAGAGGAGGTGCCTCATGGTGTACTATATTTGAAAAAAAGATGAAAATAGATGAAGACAAACGTGCATAAAAAAAGCACATTCATGTGTAGGATGCAATAAATATAAGTGCAATGCAATGCAGGTGTGCCGGATCCTCAGAGCTGCCTGGTAAGCTTCCCTCCGGCTATAGGAATCTCTCCTCACTATGGCGTCCAGGTCCCAGATAGGGCTTATAGTAGAACAATTGGATTCCCCCTTAGCATCTGTACGGGTGCTAAAAAAATTCTAGTAGCACATCAGCATATAGCACACCATAAGTATTTTATTAAAAGCGTTTCTCAGCTTGTACATAGCTGTTTTATCAGATTTATAGTTATGTATAATCAGATTCCTGTATATAAAAGCCCTCTAGGCCAGAGGTGGGCAGACTTTTGTAAGGCAAGGGCTACCTCAAATTTTATTCCAAGTGGCGTGGTCACCTAACTTAAAAAAACACACACCGTGATTCACCATCATTGGTCAGCTCATATGACATTCATT
>NC_069499.1:506866654-507121654 GCF_027579735.1 Bombina bombina
AGCTCCATTGAATGAAATTATTGACAAGCTTAGAACGCTTAAGCTAGCTAACTCATTTGTTTCTGATGCCATTGTTCATTTGACTAAACTAACGGCTAAGAATTCCGGATTCGCCATCCAGGCGCGTAGGGCGCTATGGCTTAAATCCTGGTCAGCTGACGTGACTTCAAAGTCTAAATTACTCAACATTCCTTTCAAGGGGCAGACCTTATTCGGGCCTGGCTTGAAGGAAATTATTGCTGACATTACTGGAGGCAAGGGTCATACCCTTCCCCAGGACAGGGCCAAATCAAAGGCCAAACAGTCTAATTTTCGTGCCTTTCGAAATTTCAAGGCAGGAGCAGCATCAACTTCCTCCGCTTCAAAACAAGAGGGAACTGTTGCTCATTCCAGACAGGCCTGGAAACCTAACCAGTCCTGGAACAAGGGCAAGCAGGCCAGAAAGCCTGCTGCTGCCCCCAAGACAGCATGAAGGAATGGCCCCCTATCCGGAAACGGATCTAGTGGGGGGCAGACTTTCTCTCTTCGCCCAGGCGTGGGCAAGAGATGTTCAGGATCCCTGGGCGTTGGAGATCATATCTCAGGGATATCTTCTGGACTTCAAAGCTTCTCCTCCACAAGGGAGATTTCATCTTTCAAGGTTATCAGCAAGCCAGATAAAGAAAGAGGCATTCCTAAGCTGTGTGCAAGACCTCCTAGTAATGGGAGTGATCCATCCAGTTCCGCGGACGGAACAAGGACAGGGATTTTATTCAAATCTGTTTGTGGTTCCCAAGAAAGAGGGAACCTTCAAACCAATCTTGGATCTAAAGATCTTAAACAAATTCCTCAGAGTTCCATCATTCAAAATGGAAACTATTCGGACCATCCTACCCATGATCCAAGCGGGTCAGTACATGACCACAGTGGACTTAAAGGATGCCTACCTTCACATACCGATTCACAAAGATCATCATCGGTTCCTAAGGTTTGCCTTTCTAGACAGGCATTACCAATTTGTAGCTCTTCCCTTCGGGTTGGCCACTGCCCCGAGAATTTTTACAAAGGTTCTGGGCTCACTTCTGGCGGTTCTAAGACCGCGAGGCATAGCGGTGGCTCCGTATCTAGACGACATCCTGATACAGGCGTCAAGCTTTCAAATTGCCAAGTCTCATACAGAGATAGTTCTGGAATTTCTGAGGTCGCATGGGTGGAAAGTGAACGTGGAAAAGAGTTCTCTATCACCACTCACAAGAGTCTCCTTCCTAGGGACTCTTATAGATTCTGTAGAGATGAAAATTTACCTGACGGAGTCCAGGTTATCAAAACTTCTAAATGCTTGCCGTGTCCTTCATTCCATTCCACGCCCGTCAGTGGCTCAGTGCATGGAAGTAATCGGCTTAATGGTAGCGGCAATGGACATAGTGCCATTTGCGCGCCTGCATCTCAGACCGCTGCAATTATGCATGCTAAGTCAGTGGAATGGGGATTACTCAGATTTGTCCCCTCTACTAAATCTGGATCAAGAGACCAGAGATTCTCTTCTCTGGTGGCTTTCTCGGGTCCATCTGTCCAAGGGTATGACCTTTCGCAGGCCAGATTGGACGATTGTAACAACAGATGCCAGCCTTCTAGGTTGGGGCGCAGTCTGGAACTCCCTGAAGGCTCAGGGATCGTGGACTCAGGAGGAGAAACTCCTCCCAATAAATATTCTGGAGTTAAGAGCAATATTCAATGCTCTTCTAGCTTGGCCTCAGTTAGCAACACTGAGGTTCATCAGATTTCAGTCGGACAACATCACGACTGTGGCTTACATCAACCATCAAGGGGGAACCAGGAGTTCCCTAGCGATGTTAGAAGTCTCAAAGATAATTCGCTGGGCAGAGTCTCACTCTTGCCACCTGTCAGCGATCCACATCCCAGGCGTAGAGAACTGGGAGGCGGATTTTCTAAGTTGTCAGACTTTTCATCCGTGGGAGTGGGAACTCCATCCGGAGGTGCTTGCTCAACTGGTCCATCGTTGGGGCAAACCAGAACTGGATCTCATGGCGTCTCGCCAGAACGCCAAGCTTCCTTGCTACGGATCCAGGTCCAGGGACCCGGGAGCAACGCTGATAGATGCTCTAGCAGCTCCTTGGTTCTTCAACCTGCCCTATGTGTTTCCACCGTTTCCTCTGCTCCCTCGACTGATTGCCAAAATCAAACAGGAGAGAGCATCAGTGATTCTGATCGCGCCTGCGTGGCCACGCAGGACCTGGTATGCAGACCTAGTGGACATGTCATCTCTTCCACCATGGACTTTGCCTCTGAGGCAGGACCTTCTAATACAAGGTCCTTTCAATCATCCAAATCTAATTTCTCTGAGACTGACTGCATGGAGAGTGAACGCTTGATTCTATCAAGGCGTGGCTTCTCCGAGTCAGTCATTGATACCTTAATACAGGCTCGGAAGCCTGTCACCAGGAAAATCTACCATAAGATATGGCGTAAATATCTTTATTGGTGTGAATCCAAGAGTTACTCATGGAGTAAGGTTAGGATTCCTAGGATATTGTCCTTTCTCCAAGAGGGTTTGGACAAAGGCTTATCAGCTAGTTCTTTAAAAGGACAGATCTCTGCTCTGTCTATTCTTTTGCACAAGCGTCTGGCAGAAGTTCCAGACGTCCAGGCATTTTGTCAAGCTTTGGTTAGGATTAAGCCTGTGTTTAAAACTGTTGCTCCCCCGTGGAGCTTAAACTTGGTTCTTAAAGTTCTTCAGGGAGTTCCGTATGAACCCCTTCATTCCATTGATATTAAACTTTTATCTTGGAAAGTTCTGTTTTTGATGGCTATTTCCTCGGCTCGAAGAGTCTCTGAGTTATCTGCCTTACATTGTGATTCTCCTTATCTGATTTTTCATTCAGACAAGGTAGTTCTGCGTACCAAACCTGGGTTTTTACCTAAGGTGGTTTCTAACAGGAATATCAATCAAGAGATTGTTGTTCCATCAATGTGTCCTAATCCTGCTTCAAAGAAGGAACGTCTTTTGCATAATCTGGACGTAGTCCGTGCCTTGAAGTTGTACTTACAGGCTACTAAAGATTTTCGTCAAACATCTGCCCTGTTTGTCGTTTACTCTGGACAGAGGAGAGGTCAAAAAGCTTCAACAACCTCTCTCTCCTTTTGGCTTCGGAGCATAATATGCTTAGCCTATGAGACTGCTGGACAGCAGCCCCCTGAAAGGATTACAGCTCATTCTACTAGAGCTGTGGCTTCCACCTGGGCCTTTAAAAATGAGGCCTCTGTTGAACAGATTTGCAAGGCTGCGACTTGGTCTTCGCCTCACACCTTTTCAAAATTTTACAAATTTGACACTTTTGCTTCTTCGGAGGCTGTTTTTGGGAGAAAGGTTCTACAGGCAGTGGTTCCTTCCGTTTAAGTTCCTGCCTTGTCCCTCCCATCATCCGTGTACTTTAGCTTTGGTATTGGTATCCCACAAGTAATGGATGATCCGTGGACTGGATACACTTAACAAGAGAAAACATAATTTATGCTTACCTGATAAATTTATTTCTCTTGTAGTGTATCCAGACCACGGCCCGCCCTGTCCTTTTAAGGCAGGTCTAAATTTTAATTAAACTACAGTCACCACTGCACCCTATGGTTTCTCCTTTCTCGTCTTGTTTTGGTCGAATGACTGGATATGGCAGTGAGGGGAGGAGCTATATAGCAGCTCTGCTGTGGGTGATCCTCTTGCAACTTCCTGTTGGGAAGGAGAATATCCCACAAGTAATGGATGATCCGTGGACTGGATACACTACAAGAGAAATAAATGTATCAGGTAAGCATAAATTATGTTTTTGATGTGTTTTATGACACTTTTTTTGTTTCACAAAACAGTTAACCATAGTTCTGAGGTTGCGCTAACCCAACACACATTCATTTCAATTGCGCTTGTGATCATGTTTACTTTCAATTTGTAATATGAGCAAAACACCTGATACGTGCAAAAACCTGCAATAAACCCTTTTTTGCTCACATATACCTGTTAGCGCTCCACTTGTAATATAGCCCTTAACTTGATCTTTTTGATCATTCAGGATGGCTCAGTGGCATGAGCTGCAGCAAATCGACTCCAAATTCCAGGAACTTGTCCACCAGCTGTATGATGATAGCTTTCCCATGGAAATCCGCCAGTGTCTGGCGCAGTGGTTGGAAGGACAAGACTGGTAAGAGCTTCTGTTTATTTTGTTGTTTGTCTGTTCTCTTGCTATGTACGGGGCTAGTGGTTCCTCTATTCAAACTTCACAAGGTAACTACTCCAAGATTTACCAAATATCTGGCGCCAGAGAGTCATGGCTCTTAAAATGTTATTTATTTCTCCTTTTTTGAATTATGATATGCATGGTCCACACCTGAACTAAGCAGCGCTGTGTTGCTATAACATTTATATTTTATTTCTAGCTTAAAAAACTGCATTCTTGATTGAGATCATTCATTTGATTAGTAAATATTTTATGTATACACACCCTGCATGTTCCCTGCTGCTCCAGATAAGGATAAGTTCCAGGCAGCTAATCAAGTGCCGCACACCTGCAGCTCCCCATCTCTATCCATATCATTATCTGGAGCACCTGATTGTATAACTTAGGGGTCCTGTAGCCCTCCTGGACTGATGTTGGACTTCCTTTTATAAAAACATATACACCTGTTAACACTTATTATTTCTACAGTTTCTTATAGATTTACATTGTGTGTAATTTGATGTTTTATAACAAGTAGAGAAATGTAATTTTAGGGAATTGGCTGCATCCAACATTTCGCATGCAACCATATTGTTCCACGGCCTACTCTCTCAGCTGGATGACCAGTACAGTCGATTTGCTTTGGATTCTAACTTTCTGATGCAACATAATATTAGAAAAAGCAAACGCAACTTGCAGGTAACTCTTTATACACCCTATGCACCTAATAATAAGGGCCACAACATTCCACCATTTTGTTTTCCTAAAAGCTCGTATTCTTTGTGGTCACTAGTCAGCCTCTTTTTCTCCCCACTAAAGTGAAGGCCATGACTTACTTTCGCCCCTAGTATGTCTTAAAAATTCCCATAGTGCCCTTTTTTGCCCACTTGTTTCCTAAGTTAGTCTATGGAGTCTTTTTTTAAATTTTTTTTTATAGTCGTAAAAACCGCAGCTCATAAAGTCTGTATAGTAAAAAATAATTGAAGTTGTTTCTTGTGAAATCGTTAACATTCAGGTGTGTTTAATCCGACTAAAAATATTGCTAGTAAATTTTTCTTATGATTGAGAAATTGTACTGTATAAGATTTAGCCATTGTCCTGAGAAAATGAGAAATAATGTGAAAAAATATTACTAATACTAGATGAGAAGATACATTGAACCTTATCCCTGCAGGTTGTCTTATTCCAAATGTAATATTAAAGAAAAATGTTTTTATTTGTTTATATCTTTGTCTAGGATCACTTTCAAGAAGATCCTGTACAAATGGCAATGATTATATCTAACTGCATAAAAGAAGAACGTAAAATATTGGAAAGTGCATATATTTATAATAAGGTAATTTTTTTCCTTTTGCTGTAAAGAAATTATGTTTTTTAGATGTTTAAAGAGATACTAAACAGTTTGAGATTGTAATATCAAATTTTAATTATGTGTTGTAAAATAATAAATCTTTGATTGCCTGCTTTATATCTGTCCCCAAATGTCCTCAGCAGAAGAGATAGATAAGGGGAAAATGCATTTATGTTAAATGTTTAAACAACTAAAATAATTAAAAAATCTAAATACTATTCTCAAGCTAATATCTGGATACATCTGTATTACTAGCCTTTATTTACTACATACAATTATTTATATATATATATATATATATATATATATATATATACACACACACACATACAGAGAGAAGTGCACTCACAGGAATGAACAACTACTGGCTCAATACCATTGTTAGCCTGTTCTATGGCGATTTACCACCTGGCCGCAGCTTTTTAGCCCAGTAATGCTACAGAGTAGAACTTTCCTGTAGTATATCAGTCTGATCCCGCCTATTACGGTCAGTCCAGCACCGAAATACCAGGCAATTCCACAGCAACCCCAGACGATTGTTTTGGCCTTCATTGGGCCTCGTCAGTGAGGTGTAGCCATATTCCTCTAGGCACACTGAGCAAGGAGTCCACGTCTGGTTGCCCCTTTTTCCCATAGGGAGACTAAATACATACAGAGAGAAGAGCACTCACAGGAATGAACAACTGGCTCAATACCATTGTTAGCCTTTTCTATGGCGATTTACCACCTGGGTGCAGCTTTTTAGCCCAGTAATGCTTTTCATAGAGTAGAACTTTCCTGTAGTATATCAGTCTGATCCCGCCTATTACGGTCAGTCCAGCGCCGAAATACCAGGCAGTTCCACTCTGAGCAAGGAACACAGCAACCCCAGACAATCGTTTCGGCCTTCATTGGGCCTCGCCAGTGAGGTGTAGCCATATTCCTCTAAGCACACTGAGCAAGGAGTCCACATCTGGTTGCCACTTTTTCCCTTAGGGAGACTAAATACATACAGAGAGAAGTGCACTCACAGGAACGGACAACAAGCTCAATACCATTGTTAGCCATTTCTATGGCGATTTACCACCTGGGTGCAACTTCTTTTAGCCAAGCAATACTTTTCACAGAGTAGAACTTTCTTGTAGTATATCAGTCTGATCCTGCCTATTACGGTCAGTCCAGCGCTGAAATACCAGGCAATTCTTCTCCGAACAAGGAACACAGCAACCCCAGACGATCATTTCGGCCTTCATTGGGCCTCGTCAGTGAGATGTAGCCATATTCCTCTAAGCACACTGAGCAATTTTAGATTAAATGGACATGAAAGCTTTCTTGATTCAGATAGAGCACTTTGTTCTTTTGTTAAAAGCATATGTAGATATGCTCAGAAGCATTTGCATCTTGTGTACTATACAGCAGTAGTGCTTACAACAATGTATAATATCGTTACACACATGGTTTAAAAAATTGTCATAAAGTGCTTAAGACACATGTATGCTCCTGAGCCGTGTTAGGTTTTCTTGTGAGCAAAGCATAATGGCAGGGTCAAAACTGATTGTGTGATGCAGGCAGGAGTTTTTGTGGCAAGATACTTGCTCCCAATAGGGAACAAGAATTGGGCATGACCACCAAATATGTAATACAGTTCTGCATTCCCCGCAGTTTCTCCAACACTGCTCATCTGCTTTTTTTGTACACACATTTAAGGCGTTCAGGGGTAAGATATCAAAGTAGTAATAATTGTTTAGTTTCTAAGATGCTAGTTGATATGGCTAATGTAGCTGTGCGTGTAAAGATCTTCTGCCATTCCTCTTTAGTTGGAGGATAAAGTATGTCTTTATTCCAGGAGTGAACGTATAAGGGGAGGTGTGAGTTGTTAGGAATTATCAATAGCTTGTATATAAGAGAAATAGTTCCTCTAATCAATGATGTAGAAGAGCATAAGCTTTCAAATGGGTGTAGGAATCTGGTGAAATAGGTCTTCCTAGGGTGGATGTATAGGAAATGTCTTAAGTTGCATATTTTGGAACCAATTATTCAGAAAAGATCTCCCTATGTAAGGGAATGCTTGTGTAACGGGGTTTGGCCTAGGCCCACAATTACCCCTGTGGGTCTTTACCCCAGCTACCTCCATGTGCTCTGCAGGCTGATCCTGAGTCTCCGCTACCTGGGAGTTGGGGTACATGACTGTGGCAGTGCCTCCACCTGACTGGGCATCCAGGGCAAGAATGGGTTTCCCAGACAGGAACATAATAAATAACTACAACACACACAGTAATAACAGTAAAACAGTATGAACATGTATTAAAGGATTATGGTAAATAAAAATAAGGCAAGAAATACAGTGGCTAACTAACACACCGACTCTCTCTAACCAGGCCCAGCACCCTCCCAAACCACCTGCGAACCCACCCTCAGGCTTCACCCTAATGGCTTATGGGTACCAGTTGGTGCACATAAATGTTGGGGCCCTTTAAGGTAATCCACATGCATTTAAACAGTTGCAGCTCATAGGAAACTGCAATCCACAGGAAGAGCTGTTTATAAGTTTATGTGATGGACAGAATGCCCTGTCAGTATGACAAGGAGAGAGGATACTTCTTACCACTGACAGGATTCTGCACAGGCTGAAAGAAAACTCCAAGGTCTGCCAGTCATTTACTTTGTCTGCATTCTTCTCCACAGCTCTCTAACAGGGACAGACTGCAGCTGGCAGCATACACTAAATCAGCAGAGGAATGCTGTTACTTTACAAGATGAAGTCTGCAGCTCTCACACAGCCAGGCCTCACACACACCTTCACTGCTCTGACATGTCTGCTTCCTCCTGTGTCTTACACTCTTCTTTCAGTTTCACTTGATCACATGACCAACCAGTCTAATAGTTGCCTAGGCAACTTCTCCTGCAGACTGTAAACAGGTGCAAATGTTCAACAGGAAGGGCTACATTCTCCCCCTTGTAAAATCCTTGCCTTCCACTGGCAAGGTTCCACCAAGAGGTAAATTGAAAAAACAAAACATATAAATAATAATAAATGCACTAACAGTCCTATAAACAAATGTTAACTATCTTACAGTTTATTCTAGTACAGAGAGGTTCCAACATTCATAATGTCTGCAACCGCATACAGTAAATCAACCATTTTAGATTGTACCTGGGGCATATGTACATAACTGGGTTCTCCGACTTGATCGTAAGTAAGAACCCTGGGAGGCTGTCGTATTCTAGTACCCAGTCTCTGTTCTCTCTGAGGAAGTCCAGAATGTTCCTGGGAATCTTCAGCTCTGGCCACTTGGGTGGGGAGGTCACCAGATGCTTGAGACCCTGGCTTTCCCATGATACAAGAGTCTCCTTTTGGGGTCCCAGGCACAAAGTTGGGGCTGTTGGGATTCAATGTAGAGGAGGCTAAGGGAGGAGAGGAAGGAAAGTGCTGTGTTTCCTCAGCAGGAGGAGACCACCATTGATCATCAGCACTAAGAGCTTCTGGGGTCTCTACTGCCTCATTTTCAGGACTCTCCGTTGTGCTTTTCTCCCATTCACTACTACTCCCTTCCTCTTCATCGATATAGGCTATTGGTAGTAGATGGTTCCTATGCCAAGCTTTGATCCGGCCTTCTGGGCCTTTTATATTATACACTGGCAGCCCCTTTAGCTTAGACACAACTTCAAATAGGGTATCCTTCCATCTGTCTGCTAATTTGTGTTTCCCAGGTACCCCTAGATTCCGGAGGAGAACCTTATCTCCCGCTTGGACTTCCTGATGCTTCACTTTGGTATTGTATCTTCTTTTGTTGCGTTCCTCCATTTTTGCCGCAGCTTGAGTGGCCAACTCGTAGGCACTGTGAAGGTTTTGTCTGAGGGTCCTCACATACTGGAAGTGAGAGTCTGACTTTGTATCATCTGGGGACACCCCCAACCGGACATCTATCGGTAGTCTGGCTTCCCTTCCAAACATTAGGAAATAGGGTGAGAATCCTGTAGACTCATGCCTTGTGCAATTATATGCGTGGACCATGGCTTCTACATGCTTACTCCAGGACCGCTTCTCTACTTGTTTCAGAGTCCCGAGCATGTCTAGGAGTGTCCTATTAAAACGCTCAGGCTGGGCATCACCCTCAGGGTGGTAGGGTGTTGTTCTGGACTTGTGAACCTGCAACATATCCAGCAGTTCTTTGATCAGCTTACTCTCAAAGTCTCTACCTTGATCAGAATGTATTCGATTGGGCAGACCGTAGTGCATAAAATATTTCTGCCAGAGGACCTTGGCTACGGTCACAGCCTTCTGGTCTTTAGTGGGAAAAGCCTGAGCGTATCTGGTGAAATGGTCTGTTACTACCAGAACATTCCCAATTCCGGTAGTATCATTCTCAATACATAGATAGTCCATGCACACAAGATCCAGGGGTCCTGTACTTCTCAGGTGGCCCATAGGGGCAGCTCTCACAGGCAGAGTCTTTCTCTGAATACATCTTCTGCAGGTCTTCACATAATGTTCAACATGTTCTCTCATGCGAGGCCAATAGAACCGGTCTTGTACCAGGCCATAGGTCTTGTCTACCCCAAGATGCCCATGTTGATCATGGAGAGCTCTCAGGACCATTCCCCGATATCTATGAGGTAACACTAGCTGCTCTCGACCAGGGTGGTCATGGTATTTTATAACTCTATAAAGGATTCCATCTTCTAGATGTAGTTTACTCCATTCTCTCCGGTACAAATCTCTTTGTCCAATGGGAAGGGAGCTCAGTAATTTAGGGTTCTTGGCTCTCATTGCCTTGAGGACTGTACCTATATACCAGTCCTGTGACTGGGCTTTCTTCTTGTCTTCATTGGTTATGTGAGACCACTGTTGGAGCATTGCTGGAGCACAGAATACCTCTGGTACGGCTTCTGGGGAGTGACATATGGAGTCTATTCCTCTGAGTTCAGAGAACTCATCCTGCCTCTCAGCCACTACATATGTTTGGCACAGGGCTCCTACCCCAGGCACAGGGATTTCTTCCCATTCCTCCTTTTCTTCATGAGGAGGAAGTCCAGGTCTGCGGGACAGAGCATCCGCACTGACATTCTTAGGGCCTGGCTTGTATTTAAGGCTGAAACTATAGTTTGACAATGCTGCCAGCCACCTATGCCCTGTGGCATCCAGCTTTGCTGTTGTTTGAATATAAGTAAGCGGATTGTTATCCGTCCTTACCTCGAATGTTGCTCCATATAAATAGTCATGTAACTTGTCCACAATTGCCCACTTGAGCGCCAAGAATTCTAGCTTATGGACCGGATAGTTTTTCTCTGCACCAGTTAGACTTCTACTTATGTAGGCCACTGGTCTTAACCCTTCTGGGTAGCTCTGATGCAATACGGCCCCTAGGCCTTCCATACTGGCATCAACATGGAGCACATATGGTTTCTCAGGATCTGAATATGCCAATACAGGAGCTTCTGTGAGTCTTTTCTTCAAGATTAAGAAGGCTTCTTCGCATCCTGAGGTCCATTTCTTTCCGAAGGAGTCTTTAGGACTTGGCGCCTTAACACCCTCTATAGCTGAGGTAGTCTTTAACAGGTTGTGTAGCTCTCGAGCAATCTTTGAATAGTCTTTCACAAACCTCCGGTAGTAACCGCAGAATCCAAGAAATGAGCGCAGCTCACTGATGTTATCTGGCCTGGGCCAGTTCATCACCGCTTCAATTTTGGTCGGGTCAGTTGTCACACCTTGTGCGGAAACAATGTGACCTACATATGTAACAGAGTTCTGGGCAAATCGACATTTGTCTATTGATAATTTCAGACCCTCTGCTTGGAGTCGATCCAACACCTTCAGCAATCGCTGTTCGTGCTCTTCTGGTGTCCTTCCAAACACTATGAGGTCATCAAGATAGACTAGGCACTCTTTGGGATTCATATCCCCCACAGTCTTCTCCATCAGCCTTTGAAAGGTGGCGGGAGCTCCAGTGACCCCTTGGGGCATCCTGGTAAATTCGTAGAATCCCAAGGGACAGATGAAAGCTGTCTTTTCCTGATCCTCCTTCTTCATGGGTACCTGATAATACCCAGACCTCAAGTCCAGGACGCTGAACCACTGGCTTCCAGAAAGGGCATCTAGCAGATCTTCTATCCGTGGCAGAGTATATTGATCTGGCACAGTCCTTTTGTTTAAAGTCCGATAGTCTATGCAAAGCCGGACTGTGCCATTCTTTTTCCTAACTACCACTATGGGTGAGGCATATGGACTTCTGGACTCTTTAATAATGCCAGATTCTTCCATCTGTTTGAGTATATCCCGGACATCTTCCACATCTCGAGGGGGTATTCTCCTTGATCTTTCTCTGAAAGGAGCTGGGTCAGAAAGTCTGATAGCATGTGTGGCACTCTTTGCACATCCCACATCCATTTCTTTCCTGGAGAAAACTTTCTCTCGAGTAGCTAATTTGGATCGGAGGCTATCTCTCCACTTTGGTGGTAGAGGAGAATCTTCCAGTTCAAAAACTATAGGTCCTTCATGATCACCTCCCTGTTCTGCCTTTACAGACATTACTGAAGAGACTTGGTCCAACAAGTGAATCACACCAATCTTCTGGTGACGATCAATTCTGATCTCTGTGGGTGTTAAGTTTCTTATCATTATGGGAAAATCTTTACACCAATGATTCCGCCAGTCTTTCACCTCAGGTATGAGAGTCCACCCTTTTTTTGCATCCTCCTCAGGCAAGGACTCAATGAGGTATTGCCTGGTTCCTCCTGATATTTCATGGTGCATAGATGCTATGGCTCGTAGAGTCTTAGTCTCTCCAGGCCTTACAAATAAAGGTTCTTTCCCCGAGTAGTGGCATGATCCTGGTCTAGCTTGTAGGGCTAGTCGATGGCATTCTTTCCCTAGAACAGGGCTGACTTCCATCAGTCTGGTTAGAGATACATCTCCCACTTCAGTTAGGTAGGCCCTGAACATGTCCTGCACCATTCTTGCGTTGGTACCCAAAATTATTGGGGCGCACATTGTTTTCTTCATGGAGCATACAAGAGCTTCCAATTCCATAGGGCAGATCATTCCTGTGTTTAACTGTGGGATTGTTATTGTCACTCTTATACATCCCTCTACAGGCTGGGCCTGAGATCCCACTCCCCACAACTGCAACTCTCCTGCTGGCTCCAGGGGAATATGTTTTAGATGATGGTCATAGAAGTCTCTATTAATGATGGTGACCTGGGATCCAGTATCTAACAAGGCCGAGGCATGAATATCTTCTATTTGTAACTGTATCAGAGATTTGGGCCCGATCTTGGCCCCCACAGATAATATGGGTGTGGTTCTTTTTCCTCTTTTCCTGAAAGGACTGGTAGCTTGAGCCTCCTCCAGCTCAATAGCTAGCACATCCACTTCTGTATCTGATGAATTAGTGGGACACTCCCGCTTGAAATGCCCTGATTTTCCACACTTAAAACAGTTCCCTCGGGGGGTCTGTTCCTCTGGGAATAACCTTCCTGTGGTCTCCCTGCGGTGCTGCCTCCTGGTAGGAGAATAATCTGTTCTTCTTGGCGATGACTTAGACAATAATTCTAATTCAGCTACCTTTTTTTTAAGGACGAACAGTTCCATATCCTCTTTATCTGCAGCTTTAGAAGAATTTCCTTTTTGTGGAGGAGATGGGGACATTTGGTTCTCCAGTATTTTTGCTTTTCGGATCAGTGTGGAATAGGACAAGACTTGATCATCCAACTTAACTCTTAACATGATCATGACTGGATCATTGCTAAGGCCTCCCTTCTGAATTTGTTTGGATAGTCGAGCATCCAACTCAGATGCAGTGACTGCTCCATTATGAAACAGTTTTCCCAGTGACAATTGTAATCGATTGATATAGTCTGAAGCTTTCTCATGTTCCTTCTGTTTAGTGGCTAGGAACTTGATTAATAGATCATCAGAGTCCTCAGATTTTCCATACGCATCCTGCAAAACTTTCAGGTAATCTTGTGCGGTAGCTTGTTCATTCACTCCCCTAAACAGCCTTATCATATTTGTAGCTGGGAAACGAAGACTCTCCATTATCCGTTGTTTTTTAATGTTATCCGTACAAGACCATTCTTCCAATAATTGTACAGCATTATCCTTCCATGCCTTAAAGGGCTCCTCCCCGGCAGGAACAGGTTGATTCCCAGAAAACACTTTCAGCTTACGGTAACTGTGGGTATGGGTAGCTGTTACTATGGCTTCTGAGAGTTTTTGCAGTATTTCAGATATGTTACTCTCTCCTGAACTTGTGGTTCTCAATAGGGAATCGCCTGGTTTTGGGGATGTTGGAGATGAGGGAACCACTAGATCTGGGGTCTTAGGGGCAGTTGTCCCTTGCACACTGGAAAAGTAGACATTTCGTTTGGGAATGGCCCCAGTCTCTACAGGGGTAACCGGTAATCTCCTGGGGGGTTTCTCTGACAAAGGGGACAGAATCTGGGAATAACTTGATACATTAAAGTCTCTTTGGCCTATAGTGGAGGGTTGCTGCAGTGTAACCCCTTCCTCCTTATCAGGGAGAGCGTACACTAAGCGACATCCTTCAGGAGCTGTTTCAAGAAGGTATAGACATGTAGGCCTATGACGGCCTCTCAAATCTGCATGGGAATATACTAACATGTAAGTTTGACCGTATGAATCATGCAGGATGTCTCTGATGGTAACCATCTCTATTCCCAGTATAATCTCTACGCACTTGGTGACATGTTTTATCTCACTATAGGGAGGTACCTGGCATATCATCACTGCATGATGCAATGGTACCTTCTGTTGCTGGGCCCAATCTGTTACAAATGGGAGTGTGGGCCGGGGAATTAACGGATCCTTACTGGGTGTACCCCAATTTATCTCAGCAGTGCCTCCAAATGTAACGGGGTTTGGCCTAGGCCCACAATTACCCCTGTGGGTCTTTACCCCAGCTACCTCCATGTGCTCTGCAGGCTGATCCTGAGTCTCCGCTACCTGGGAGTTGGGGTACATGACTGTGGCAGTGCCTCCACCTGACTGGGCATCCAGGGCAAGAATGGGTTTCCCAGACAGGAACATAATAAATAACTACAACACACACAGTAATAACAGTAAAACAGTATGAACATGTATTAAAGGATTATGGTAAATAAAAATAAGGCAAGAAATACAGTGGCTAACTAACACACCGACTCTCTCTAACCAGGCCCAGCACCCTCCCAAACCACCTGCGAACCCACCCTCAGGCTTCACCCTAATGGCTTATGGGTACCAGTTGGTGCACATAAATGTTGGGGCCCTTTAAGGTAATCCACATGCATTTAAACAGTTGCAGCTCATAGGAAACTGCAATCCACAGGAAGAGCTGTTTATAAGTTTATGTGATGGACAGAATGCCCTGTCAGTATGACAAGGAGAGAGGATACTTCTTACCACTGACAGGATTCTGCACAGGCTGAAAGAAAACTCCAAGGTCTGCCAGTCATTTACTTTGTCTGCATTCTTCTCCACAGCTCTCTAACAGGGACAGACTGCAGCTGGCAGCATACACTAAATCAGCAGAGGAATGCTGTTACTTTACAAGATGAAGTCTGCAGCTCTCACACAGCCAGGCCTCACACACACCTTCACTGCTCTGACATGTCTGCTTCCTCCTGTGTCTTACACTCTTCTTTCAGTTTCACTTGATCACATGACCAACCAGTCTAATAGTTGCCTAGGCAACTTCTCCTGCAGACTGTAAACAGGTGCAAATGTTCAACAGGAAGGGCTACATTTGTATGTTCACTATTTTGTGATTGCAAAGAATTTTATAGAATAGAAGAAATTCAATAAGTGAAATTCCCTGAACTGTGACTTGAGAAGTATCTACAGTTTTATATCAGGATTTCCAAATATTGGAGTAAGAGGAGATTGGTTTGAGGAAAAATCTGGATATGATTTAAGTGTCTATCTCAAAGTACTCAGCAACTCATTTAATAATGGGGAGTCTTGGACTATTTTGGACCATTGAGTAGGTGAGATCCCGCAACTGTCCCACCCAACTGCCTACAATATATTAGGTTATGCTCTAAATGCACCCACTCTTTATGGTGTCCATTTTGAGATATAGAGGATAAAAATATTTGTCCGCTTTTTAGTGCCAGTCCTGAGCAAAAGGCGGTTGTTTGTTTATTACACACACAGGCATATGCAAGCAATAATACATTAAGACAATGCTCTATTGAATTAGACTATATTGTTGTTTGTTTTTGTTTTTTTATTAAGGTTCAAGTCAAACCTACAAACAATAGAGAGCCGGTAAATGACGTGCCGTGAGTTTCAAAATATCATCAAGGCATGACATAAAATAAATCACAGCAAATATAAAGTACAAGCTTATATGGCAGATTAAATCATAGTGAACCTTATGCTTTGTAGAGAGTATCGCATATGCCCTATATGACAGCCAGCCACATTTGGGCTATTAACTATAGACATATATAGATCTATTCGGGAGTAATATTATTAGATATACTGAAGCTAATTGAAGTACTAGAGAAAAAATTATATTGGTACAGTAGTAATATAACATGTAGGGGAAGGGGACTGTAAATGCAAAGCTAGAATAAAGTCTCGGAAGTAACAGTTTTAAAGGGATAGGTCGTGGGATATATTTTCCTTAGTTTACTAACGCCTAGATTTAGAGTTCTGCGGTAGCCGTCAAAAGCAGCGTTAAGCCCGCTGGTATTTAGAGTCAGCCAGGAAAGGGTCTAACGCTCACTTTCCAGCCGCGACTTTTCCATACCGCAGATCCCCTTACGCCAATTGCGTATCCTAACGCCGGTATTTAGAGTCTTGGCTGAAGTGAGCAGTAGACTCTCTACCGACAAGACTCCAGCCGCAGAAAAAAGTCAGTAGTTAAGAGCTTTATGGGCTAACGCCGGTTTATAAAGCTCTTAACTACTGTGCTCTAAAGTACACTAACACCCATAAACTACCTATGTACACCTAAACCGAGGTCCCCCCACATCGCCGCCACTATAATAAATATTTTTAACCCCTAATCTGCCGACCGCACACCGCCGCCACCTACATTATCCCTATGAACCCCTAATCTGCTGCCCCTAACATCGCCGACATCTGCATAATATTTATTAACCCCTAATCTGCCCCCCCCCCCAACGTCGCCGCTACCTTACCTACACTTATTAACTCCTAATCTGCTGACCGGACCTCGCCGCTACTCTAATAAATGTATTAACCTATAAAGCTAAGTCTAACCCTAACCCTAACACCCCCCTAAGTTAAATATAATTTTAATCTAATGAAATAAATTAAATATTATTAACTAAAGTCTTCCTATTTAAAGCTAAATACTTACCTGTAAAATAAACCCTAATATAGCTACAATATAACGAATAATTATATTGTAGCTATTTTAGTATTTATATTTATAAATAATATAATAGGAAGACTTAAGTTAATAATATTTAATTTATTTTGCTAGATTAAAATTATATTTAATTTAGGGGGGTGTTAGGGTTAGGGTTAGACTTAGCTTTAGGGGTTAGGGGTTAATAAGTGTAGGTAAGGTAGCTGCGACGTTGAGGGGGCAGATTAGGGGTTAATAAATATTATGTAGGTGTCTGCGATGTTAGGGACAGCAGATTAGGGGTACATAGGTATAATGTAGGTTGCGGCGGTGTACGGAGCGGCAGATTAGGGGTTAATAATATAATGCAGATGTCAGCGATAGCGGGGGCGGCAGATTAGGGGTTAATAAGTGTAAGGTTAGGGGTGTTTAGACTCGAGGTTCATGTTAGGTGCAGACTTAGAAACTGTTTCCCCATAGGAAACAATGGGGCTGCGATAGGAGCTGAACGCTGCTTTTTTGCAGGTGTTAGGTTTTTTTTCAGCCCAAACTGCCCCATTGTTTCCTATGGGGGAATCATGCACGAGCATGTTTTTCCAGCTAGCCGCTACCGTAAGCAACGCTGGTATTTAGAGTTGAAGTGGCGGTAAATTATGCTCTATGCTCCCTTTTTGGAGCCTAACGCAGCCCTTCAGAGAACTCTAAATACCAGTGTTGTTTAGAAGCAGCGCTAGAAAAAAAACACGCGTAGCTAACGCACCCCTTTGGCCGCAAAACTCTAAATCTAGGTGTAAGTAAACTATATAGGTGTAAGGGGGGGGGAAGAGGTGAGATTAGTAATGTGAAGCTGAGGATGTTTAAAAATATTAAAGACAAGGGGAAACTCAATGAACTTATTACAACATTGCGGTATTAACAATAATAAAATTCTTCTTCTTATAGCGGGTATTCAGGTAGTACTCTTTTCCTTAGATCAAAACTACAGGAGGTGCAGAATACATATTTGGATAATAGTAAACACAGTATATTATCTAAGTATGAATTAGGTATCCCATATAAAATGGGTCTCAACTAGTGGATGTGTCCTTATTGGATTTTATAGATATTGGGAGGATCAATAGTCCCACATAAAAACACTGGTTTGTATGGCCATCTGGTATTAGCTAGAAAAGAAGCCTGGACTTAAATGGGGTTTCACGCTACCTCAGCCGCTGGCAGCAAATTGACAGGTATATGAAAAGAAAACGGGTGCAAAAGTCCAGGTTTTGAGTAAGTGTTACCTATTTCAGAGCCATAGGACTATCTTAAGATCTTATCTTTGATATCTACTGACTGTTATCTGGTGTACTGAGTCCCATATCATATTTTAAGGCAAAACAATTACAATGTTAGTTCAAACCCTTATAGAGCACCTTGTGTTAGTTCAAACCCTTATAGAACACCTTGTGAAGAGATGAACATATGAAAAGTGTATACATATATAGGTTCCATGTATAGAAGTGTCAGACATATTGACAGGAAATATCAATCTATCAAAAGTGTATACCCTCGTCCCTAATTGGATAAATAACAATAACATTCAACTGTATGCACCATACAATAACCACTTATAGGTACCCGCTAATCAATTATTTTAAACTTTGTAATAAGAAGGTTAATATAAAAGTACATTTCAGTCTTGTAGAATCGTCTATTATATCCGGCTCAGAGCCTTCATATTGGTCAGGATGATATAGTGTGAGGGGGAGGTCAACGGCTCAGTCTATGCACAATCTGCCCGGCAAACTGTGAAAGCAGGTTCCGTTGTGCAGGAGGCAGTCAGCCAACTCCTCTCCTGCTAGTATCAGGTGCAGGAGAAATACCGGTATGATATGGACCTCCATACTTGGGTTAAAGGGGCCTAATGACTTGGGATCAATCCCTCCAGTCCGTTGCCGTGCTTGGTTTCCCCGTCACCATCAACAAAGGGTCAGGACTGTTCTTTTTACGCACTTCTATTGCAGCGGGTGGGTACTTAGAGATATAGATTTCTTTAACAGTTGCCCAAGTATTGCCTACCCACTGAGCTGACTGCCCTTTTCTGTTTTGGGGAGTGAATTGAGTAAGTTCTGCACTGCCTAGCTGTATGAGCGCTGGGTGGTAGATCTGTCCGGACAGCTGGTGCTCCTTAGGTAGGTATGTCTCCTGTGCGTTAGAAATGTTTGCGGTCTCACTTTATCCAATCGAGACCTGGGTGTCAGCGCTCACATCACAAGGCTCTATAGGTGTAGTAATATTCAGCTGTGGTCCTGAGCCATCTTGGGAAGCATG
Organism: Bombina bombina; assembly: GCF_027579735.1. Lineage (NCBI taxonomy): Eukaryota > Metazoa > Chordata > Amphibia > Anura > Bombinatoridae > Bombina > Bombina bombina. The sequence continues at coordinate 506,885,821 of NC_069499.1, forward strand.
CCGCATATCTAATTTCCCATACCACTGTGTAATTCGCATGTGTAGTCCAGACAAGTGGTCTCTCAGCAAGTCGAATAGTCCTTCCTCGAGTGATCCTACCACCATTATTGTTAGGAAAGGGTTTCATACAAGGGTTCCTTCTACAAAGTTAACGTCCTCAATGCCAACTACTGTTGCCTCGTGGCCGAGATGAACGGCTCTCTCACCAGCTGAAAGATGGCCGCTCACAGAGATCTCGGCAAAGGGCGCCACTGAATTATGCAGAATTGCTTTACTTGCCGCTATCTCTAAGCCTACAGATTTGTAATGTGAAGTCTATGGGCTAGTTGGTGCCCTGTGACTAAGTTGGGCTTGGCTGAATGGCCAAATATACGATTATTTACTGTGTATATATATATATATATATATATATATATATATATATATATATATATAAAAGCTATTTCAGTGTGCGACTGTTCAGTCCCAGAGCTTGCTCCGCCCCTTGTTGTTGTTGGTTTTTTTTTTTAGTGTAGCTTTGTGTCTATTTAATTAATCAATTAATGTGTTACATTTAAAAAAGAAAAAAATACCAGCTACTCATTAGCATATTTTTGCATAAAAAATATAATGCATATATTAGGAACTTGCGCTGCTAAGTGTAAATTGAAATGATCATTTGTTTATAATTAGATTTCAATACATGTAGATGAAGTCTATGATAGCATCTTTATTTCTATATTTATTTTTTATTTTTAACTTAACCTAAACATTAATACTGGCCATGTCGGTAAAATATTGACTGTTTGGTGACTCTAATCACATTTCTCCAACATAGGTGTGTCCGGTCCACGGCGTCATCCTTACTTGTGGGATATTCTCTTCCCCAACAGGAAATGGCAAAGAGCCCAGCAAAGCTGGTCACATGATCCCTCCTAGGCTCCGCCTTCCCCAGTCATTCTCTTTGCCGTTGTACAGGCAACATCTCCACGGAGATGGCTTAGAGTTTTTTGGTGTTTAAATGTAGTTTTTATTCTTCAATCAAGAGTTTGTTATTTTAAAATAGTGCTGGTATGTACTATTTACTCTGAAACAGGAAAGAGATGAAGATTTCTGTTTGTAAGAGGAAAATGATTTTAGCAACCGTTACTAAAATCGATGGCTGTTTCCACACAGGACTGTTGAGAGGAATTAACTTCAGTTGGGGGAAACAGTGAGCAGACTTTTGCTGCTTGAGGTATGACACATTTCTAACAAGACTCGGTAATGCTGGAAGCTGTCATTTTCCCTATGGGAACCGGTAAGCCATTTTCTTAAGTTTAAGTAAAAGAATAAAGGGCTTCATTAGGGCTTAAAAAACTGGTAGACATTTTTCTGGGCTAAAACGATTACTTTACTAAGTATATTTGGCAGATTATTACTTTTAATAGTTGTTAAATCTTGGGGATTGTTTTAATAAAAACGGCAGGCACTGTATTGGACACCTTTTTCACTGGGGGCCTTTTCTAGTCATAGACAGAGCCTCATTTTCGCGCCTCTAATGCGCAGTTGTTTTTGGAAAGCATGGCATGCAGATGCATGTGTGAGGAGCTAAGAACCACTGAAAAAGCTTATAGAAGGCATCATTTGGTATCGTATTCCCCTCTGGGCTTGGTTGGGTCTCAGCAAAGCAGATACCTGGGACTGTATAGGGGTTAAATGTAAAAACGGCTCCGGTTCCGTTATTTTAAGGGTTAAAGCTTTCAAATTTGGTGTGCAATACTTTTAAGGCTTTAAGTTACTGTGGTGAAATTTTGGTGAAATTTGAACAATTCCTTCATACTTTTTCACATATTCAGTAATAAAGTGTGTTCAGTTTGAAATTTAAAGGGACAGTAACGGTTTTATTGCAAAACGTTTTTTGTGCTTTGTTGACAAGTTTAAGCCTGTTTAACATGTCTGAACCATCAGATAACGATGTTCTATATGTATGAAAGCCAATGTGTCTCCCCATTTAAATATATGTGATATATTTGTGTCATAATGTCCAAACAAAGTAGGGATAATAATGCCATAGATATGATATTGCCCAAGATGATTCCTCTAATGAGGGGAGTAAGCATGGTACTGCATCATCCCCTTCTGTGTCTACACCAGTTTTGCCCACACAAGAGGCCCCTAGTACATCTAGTGCGCCAATACTTATTACCATACAACAATTAATGGCTGTAATGGATAATTCTATTGCATGCATTTTTTCCAAAATGCCTACTTATCAGAGAAAGCGTGATTGCTCTGTTTTAAACACTGAAGAGCAAGAGGACGCTGATGATATCTGTTCTGACATACCCTCACACCTATCTGAAGGGGCCAGGAGGGAGGTTTTGTCTGAGGGAGAAATTTCAGATTCAGGGAAAATTTCTCAACAAGCAGAACCTGATATTGTAACTTTTAAATTTAAATTTCAACATCTCCACGCACTACTTAAGGAGGTATTATCTACTCTGGATGATTGTGACAATTTGGTCATTCCAGAGAAATTAGTTAAGATGGACAAGTTCCTAGAGGTTCCGGTGCCCCCCGATGTTTTTCCTATACCCAAGCGGGTGGCGGACATAGTAAATAAGGAGTGGGAAAGGCCCGGCATACCTTTTGTCCTCCCCCTATATTTAAGAAATTAGTTCCTATAGTCGACCCCAGAAAGGACTTATAGCATACAGTCCCCAAGGTCGAGGGGGCGGTTTCTACTCTAAACAAACGCACTTCTATTCCTATAGAAGATAGTTGTGCTTTCAAGATCCTATGGATTAAAGGTTAGAGGGTTTGCTTAAAAAGATGTTTGTTCAGCAAGGTTACCTTCTACAACCAATTTCATGCATTGTTCCTGTCACTACAGCTGCGTGTTTCTGGTTCGAAGAACTAGAAAAGTCGCTCAATAAAGAATCTTCGTACGAGGAGGTTTTGGACAGAGTTCAAGCTCTTAAATTGGCTAACTCTTTTTTATTTTAGATGCCGCTTTGCAATTAGCTAGATTAGCGGCGAATAATTCAGGGTTTGCTATCGTGGCGCGCAGAGCGCTTTTGCTTAACATCCCTTTCAAGGGTATAACACTGTTTGGCCCTGACTTGAAAGAGATTATTTCAGACATCACTGGGGGAAAGGGCCACGCCCTTCCTCTGGATAGGTCTTTTAAGGCTAAAAAGAAGCCAAATTTTCGTCCCTTTCGCAGAAACGGACCAGCCTCAAATTCTACACCCTCTAAGCAAGAGGGTAATACTTCTCAAACCAAGCCAGCCTGGAGGCCGATGCAAGGCTGGAACAAGGGTAAGCAGGCCAAGTCACCTGCCACTGCTACCAAAACAGCATGAAGTGTTGGCCCCCGATCTGGGAAGGATCTGGTGGGGGGCAGACTTTCTCTCTTTGCTCAGGCTGGGGCAAGAGATGTTCAGGATCCTTGGGCGCTAGAAATAGTTTCTCAAGGTTATCTCCTGGAATTCAGGGAACTACCCCCAAGGGGAAGGTTCCACGGGTCTCAATTATCTTCGAACAGACATTCTTACACTGTGTAGAAGACCTGTTAAGCATGGGAGTGATTCATCCTGTTCCATTAGGAGAACAAGGGATGGGTTTTTACTCCAACCTGTTCATAATTCCCAAAAAAGAGGGAACATTCAGACCTATTTTAGATCTCTAGATTCTAAACAAGTTTCTAAGGGTTTCATCATTCAAAATGGAAACCATTCGAACGATCCTTCCTACCATCCAGGAAGGTCAATTCATGACCACGGTGGACTTAAAGGATGCGTACCTACGTATTCCTATCCACAAGGAACATTTTCGGTTCCTAAGGTTCGCCTTTCTGGACAAGCATTACCTGTGGCACTTCCATTCGGATTAGCCACTGCTCCAAGGATTTTCACAAGGGTACTAGGGTCCCTTCTAGCGGTGCTAAGACCAAGGGGCATTGCAGTAGTACCTTACTTGGACGACATCCTGATTCAAGTGTCGTCTCTGTCAAAAGCAAGGGCTCATACGGACATTGTCCTAGCCTTTCTCAGATCTCACAGGTGGAAAGTGAACATAGAACAAAGTTCTCTGTCCCCGTCAACAAGAGTTCCCTTCTTGGGAACAATAATAGTTTCCTTAGAAATGAAGGTTTTTCTGACAGAGGCCAGAAAATCAAAACTTCTAAGCTCTTGTCAGGTACTTCATTCTGTTCTTCTTCCTTCCATAGCGCAGTCCATGGAAGTAATAGGTTTGATGGTTGCGGCAATGGACATAGTTCCTTTTGCACGAATTCATCTAAGACCATTGCACCTGTGCATGCTCAGACAGTGGAATGGGGATTATACAGACTTGTCTCCGACGATACAAGTAGATCAAATAACCAGAGTTTCACTCCGTTGGTGGCTGACCCTGGACAACCTGTCACAGGGAATGAGCTTCCGCAGACCAGAGTAGGTCATTGTCATGACCGACGCCAGTCTGGTGGGCTGGGGCGCGGTCTGGGAACCCCTGAAAACTCAGGGTCTATGGTTTCGGGAAGACTCTCTTCTCCCGATAAACATAATGGAACTGAGAGCGATATTCAATGCTCTCAAGGCTTGGCCTCGACTAGCAAAGGCCAAATTCATAAGGTTTCAATCAGACATCATGACGACTGTTACATATATCAACCATCAGGGGGTAACAAGGAGTTCCCTGGCGATGGAGGAGCATCCGGGGGAGTGGGAACTCCATCTGGAAATCTTTGCCCAAATAACTCAATTATGGGGCATTCCAGACATGGTTCTGATGGCCTCTCGTCAGAACTTCATGGTCCCTTGTTACGGGTCCAAATCCAGGGATCCCAAGGCGACTCTATTGGATACAATAGTAGCACCTTGGATCTTCAACCTAGCTTATGTATTCCCACCGTTTCCTCTCATTCCCAGGCTGGTAGCCAGGATCAATCTGGAGAGGGCTTCGGTGACCTTGATAGTTCCTGTGTGGCCACGCAGGACTTGGTATGCAGACCTGGTGAATGTGTCATCGGCTCCACCATGGAAGCTACCTTTGAGACAGGACCTTCTTATTCAGGGTCCATTCGAACATCCGAATCTGGTTTTCCTCCAACTGACTGCTTGGAGTTTGAACGCTTGATTTTATCAAAGCGTGGGTTTTCAGATTCTGTAATAGATACTCTTATTCAGGCTAGAAAGCCTGTAACTAGAAAAATTTACCATAATATATGGAAAAAATATATCTGTTGGTGTGAATCTAAAGGATTCCCATGGAACAAGACAAAAATTCCTAAGATTCTTTCCTTTCTACAAGAAGGTTTGGAGAAAGGATTTTCTGCGAGTTCTCTGAAGGGACAGATCTCTGCTTTATCTGTTTTACTTCACGAAAGGCTGGCAGCTGTGCCAGACGTTTAAGCGTTTGTTCAGGCTCTGGTTAGAATCAAGCCTGTTTACAGACCTTTGACTCTTCCCTGGAGTCTTAATCTAGTTCTTTCAGTTCTTCAAGGGGTTCCGTTTGAACCCTTACATTCTGTAGATATTAAATTATTATCTTGGAAAGTTTTGTTTTAGGTTGCAATTTCTTCCGCTAGAAGAGTTTCTGAGTTATCTGCTCTGCAGTGTTCTCCGCCCTATCTGGTCCATGCAGATAAGGTGGTTTTACGTACTGAGCCTGGTTTTCTTCCGAAGGTTGTTTCCAACAAAAATATTAACCAGGAGATAGTTGTACCTTCTTTGTGTCCGAATCCAGTTTCATAGAAGGAACGTTTGTTACACAATTTGGACGTTGTCCGTGCTCTAAAATTCTATTTAGATGCTACAAAGGATTTCAGACAAACATCTTCCTTGTTTGTTGTTTATTCTGGTAAAAGGAGAGGTCAAAAAGCAACTTCTACCTCTCTATCTTTTTGGCTTAAAAGCATCATCAGATTGGCTTATGAGACTGCCGGACGGCAGCCTCCTGAAAGAATCACAGCTCATTCCACTAGGGCCGTGGCTTCCACATGGGCCTTTAAGAACGAGGCTTCCGTTGATCAGATATGTAAGGCAGCGACTTGGTCTTCACTGCACACTTTTACCAACTTTTACAAATTTGATACTTTTGCTTCTTCTGAGGCTATTTTTGGGAGAAAGGTTTTGCAAACCGTGGTGCCTTCCATCTAGGTGACCTGATTTGCTCCCTCCCATCATCCGTGTCCTAAAGCTTTGGTATTGGTTCCCACAAGTAAGGATGACGCCGTGGACCGGACACACCTATGTTGGAGAAAACAGAATTTATGTTTACCTGATAAATTACTTTCTCCAACGGTGTGTCCGGTCCACGGCCCGCCCTGGTTTTTTAATCAGGTCTGATGATTTATTTTCTTTAACTACAGTCACCACGGTATCATATGATTTCTCCTATGCAAATATTCCTCCTTTACGTCGGTCGAATGACTGGGGAAGGCGGAGCCTAGGAGGGATCATGTGACCAGCTTTGCTGGGCTCTTTGCCATTTCCTGTTGGGGAAGAGAATATCCCACAAGTAAGGATGACGCCGTGGACCGGACACACCGTTGGAGAAAGTAATTTATCAGGTAAACATAAATTCTGTTTTCTTTCATAAAATATATTGTTTACTGCTAAAACTTGGATTTTATGTTTATTATTCTATTTGTGTGTAATAGGCATCTGTACTCTGAGGTTTTGGATGCCTTTGAATACGGAATAGGGCGGGGCTCATGGCATTTGGCTCTTTTCAGAGCTGTATTTCTTCCTGAGAAAGTACAATACACAAAGATCTGTGCACTTTCACAAGAGGAAATCCAGCTCTGAAGGGCCAAATGCCATGAGCGGCCGCCTTCTTCTTCATTTGGAGGTATCCGAAACCTCCGAATACACAAGCCTAATGTGTAATGACTTATTTCATTGCAGAATCAGATGGGAAGTACTCAGAATAATGTGATGATTGACAAGCAGAGGGAACTAGACAGAAAAGTAACGGAAGTGCGGAACAAAGCAGTTGTAAGTAGTCAACAATCATACGTTTTTAGAAATATATGTTAATTTATGTAATACCTGTTCTCTTAACTTTGCCAGAATTATTGTTTTTGAGTAATTAATGCTATGTTGTACACTTTAGAATATAGATGACTAAAAAACATCTATGTTAAAGCATAATATTTTTCAACATTGCTTATCTGATATTTAAAGGCCCATTCTATTACCAAAATCACATGGTTTAATTTGTTTGAGTATCAATAGTGCAAAAATAACTGCTCTAGCTCTGTATTTAACCCAAGCAAAGTGTTAAACATAGAGATAAAGTCCTGCTTGGAAGCCCAGAAAAGTATTGGTCCCAGTCAAGACTCAGCTGGTGAGCCAATCAGCATTGGTAGTCGCACGGCCCTGCCAATCACCTGCTGTGTTCATCTTGGAAGCTGCAATGCTTGCAGCTTCTAAACTGGACTTTATCTTTGTGGGAATGAAATACATAGGGCCCGAAAGCTCTCCACTCTGGTGAGGAGATCCAATAAGTCACATCAGTCCCTGCAAAAGAAAACAACCAGCAGTAGTGGTCCAACTCATCAGATATATTGATGTATGTACTAGGTAATTTAATAACTGATATATTTGAGTCCTATAAGACAAAAATAAAAGAGGCGTCCTTGGTGCAATAACTCAAGATATTCAAGTGGAGCAATAGCGTGGTGATAGCAATTTGGTACTCACAAACAGAAGTGCACATCCAGTGCAATAAAACGCGAACCGAGGCTTCAGAGCCGCTCGGTGGACTCGAATAATCCAACAGGGCAGCTGAGCCACAAAGGGGCTCGTCTCCAGTGATGTCACAGATTCCGGTATAGACAAGGGAACACGGCCCAATGAGGAGGTAGCACTTACGATAAGTCCACAAAATAAATACAAAAGGTAGCCTTGAAATCTCAAATAATTATCTCACTGACAAAAGCAGTTGTATCCCAATTCCCCGGCTGCAGACAGAGGGGCAATACACGTAGATGAAGTCTATGATAGCATCTTTATTTCTATATTTATTTTTTATTTTTAACTTAACCTAAACCTTAATAGTGGCCATGTTGGTAAAATTTTGACTGTGTGGTGACCCTAATCACATTTCTTTCATAAAATGTATTGTTTACTGCTAAAACTTGTAGTTCCAGGTTTATTATTCTGTTTGTGTGTAATAGGCATGTGTACTATGTATCCCACTTCCCCGGCTGCAGACAGAGGGGCATAAACCCATAAAAAAACAGATTTAGTGATGAAAGTACATCTCAGAGTCAGACATGCAGCTTCATACACAGTGCACGACTCAAAAACATGTCATAACATCAAAACTGTAAAAACGAATAAACCCTAAACTAAAATGAACACACTAGAGCCATATAGTCTGTATACCAAACGCAACCGATTGCAAGCCAAGGCCACAACTGCTTTTGTCAGTGAGATAATTATTTGAGATTTCAAGGCTACCTTTTGTATTTATTTTGTGGACTTATTGTAAGTGCTACCTCCTCATTGGGCCATGTTCCCTTGTCGATACCGGAAGCTGTGACATCACTGGAGACGAGCCCCTTTGTAGCCCAGCTGCCCTGTTGGATTATTCGAGTCAGCCGAGCGGCTCTGAAGCCTCGCTTCGTGTTTTATTGCACTGGATGTGCACTTCTGTTTGTGAGTACCTAATTGCTATTACCACGCTATTGCTCCACTTGAATATCTTGAGTTATTGCACCAAGGACGCCTCTTTTATTTTTGTCTTATAGGACTCAGATATATATTTTGTTCCATCTCTGGTGAGAGAGCTGCCTGCCTTTAATATCCTGTTCCGCTGTTGAAGGACAACATTATGGACTTTTTTCACATACACATATGAACATTGGATTTGATATTATATGTGCATTGACTATTGATTTCTTTTCCACTGATTTATAATTTTTATATTGTATTTATATTGTTTTATTATTCATCTTGCCTCATTGGGGGTACATTTGGCGCACCTCTCACACAATATTTTTGTATGGTATTGTGGTTTGCTGTAATTTAATAACTGATGATTATAAGACATTAATATTGACTGGTGAGGTTGTATAGTTAGTAGATATGTATTTGTATTAAAATGTAGTATTTTTATAGGAAATAGAACAAGAGGTCAAAAGCCTAGAGGACTTTCAGGATGAATATGACTTTAAATGCAAAACTGTGCAAAACAGAGGTGAGGCTTTTCTTGGATGTAGCACATATTCTGTGTCTTGCAAACCTCTTTTGTATCTTGTGTGTGTGATCTATTTTATTGTACTGCATGTGCCATACAATCTCTGCAGAGTCATTGGAAAACAAATCTAGAAAAATATTTCTCACTCGTAAAATTACTTAGGCGCCACTTATTTGTACTTTTAAACTAACACAAAAGAAGTCTACAGTACAGCATCAGCTTAAGGAGTTGAACCATGTGTGTAATAAATCAAATCTAAGAACAGGTTGTCTCACTTTATGTCTAAGGGTCTGATGATCAAAAACTCGCCGACATAGAGTGAAATCACTAAAAAATTGAGAAATCTTACTCCATTTTTACCTCACCATAAACTGCAGCCGTAGAAAGCCTTGCGCTGAGAATGGGAGCACCGTAACTCCCGAAAATGCCAGCAAAAATAAACTAACACCTAACGCATGCGCAATGTCTATCTACCTGTCAACCACAATCCCCCACCGCAATAACTAGTTTTTGCCTAGATTACGAGTTCTGCGTTCGCTTTAAAAAGCAGCGTTAAGGGGTCCGAACGCTGCTTTTTAACGCCCGCTGGTATTACGAGTCAGGCTGGTACAGGTGTACCGCTCACTTTTTTTCCGCAACTTTTCCATACCGCAAATCCCCTTACGTCAATTGCGTATCCTATCTTTTTAATGGGATTTGACTAACGCTGGTATTACAAGTCTTGGAGAAAGTGAGCAGTACAGCCTCTACCTCCAAGACTCCTACCGCATATAAAAGTCAGTAGTTAAGAGTTTTATGGTCTAACGCCGGAACATAAAGCTCTTAACTAAAGTGCTACGAAGTACATTAACACCCATAAACTACCTATTAACCCCTAAACCGAGCCCCCCCCACATCGCAAACACTATAATAAAATTATTTAACCCCTAATCTGCCGACCGGACATCGCCGCCACCTACATTATACCTATGAACCCCTAATCTGCTGCCCCTAACATCGCCGACACCTACATTATATTTATTAACCCCTAATCTGCCGCCCCCGATGTCGCCGCAACCTAACTACACTTATTAACCCCTAATCTGCCGACCAGACATCGCCGCCACTATAATAAATGTATTAACCCCTAAACCGCCGCACTCCCGCCTCGCAAACACTAATACATTTTATTAACCCCTAATCTGCCGTCCCTAACATCGCCGCCACCTACCTACAATTATTAACCCCTAATCTCCCACCCCCAACGTCGCCACTACTATAATGAAGTTATTAACCCCTAAACCTAAGTCTAACCCTAACACCCCCCTAAGTTAAATATAATTTAAATAAATCTAAATAAAATTACTATAATTAAATAAATTAATCCTATTTAAAACTAAATACTTACCTATAAAATAAACCCTAATATAGATACAATATAACTATTAGTTACATTGTAGCTATTTTAGGATTTATTTTTATTTTACAGGCAACTTTGTATTTATTTTAACTAGGTACAATAGTTATTAAATAGTTAACTATTTAATAACTACCTAGCTAAAATAAATACAAATATACCTGTAAAATAAACCCTAAGTTACAAATATACCTAACACTACACTATCAGTAAATTAATTAAATAAATTAACTACAATTATCTAAAATAAAATACAATTAAATAAACTAAACTATATTACAAAAACAAACAGTAAATTACAAAAAAAAAAATATTACAAGAAGTTTAATCTAATTACACCTAATCTAAGCCCCCTAATAAAATAAAAAAGCCCCACAAAATAATAAAATTCCCTATCCTAAACTAAATTGCAAAGTAATCAGCTCTTTTACCAGCCCTTAAAAGGGCTTTTTGCGGGGCATTGCCCCAAAGTAATCGGCTCTTTTACCTGTAAAAAAAAGAAATACAATACCCCCCCAACATTACAAACCACCACCAACACACCCCTACTCTAAAACCCACCCTATCCCCCCTTAAAAAAACCTAACACTACCCCATTGAAGATCACCCTACCTTGAGCCGTGTTCACCCACACAGGCACCGATGGGGCAGAAGAGGACATCCAGACCAGCAGACATCTTCATCCAGGCGGCATCTTCTATCTTCATCCTTACGGAGCGGAGCCATCTTCTATCCAGCCGACGTGGAGCCATCCACTTCAATCGAAGTCCTAACGAAGAATGAAGGTTCCTTTAAATGACGTCATCCAAGATGGCGTCCCTCGAATTCCAATTGGCTGATAGGATTCTATCAGCCAATCGGAGTTAAGGTAGGAAAATACGATTGGTTGATTTAATCAGCCAATCGGATTGAAGTTCAATTCTGATTGACTGATTGGATCAGCCAATAGAATGCGAGGTCAATTCTATTGGCTGATCCAATCAGCCAATCAGATTGAACTTCAATCCGATTGGCTGATTAAATCAACCAATCGTATTTTTCCTACCTTAATTCCGATTGGCTGATAGAATCCTATCAGCCAATCGGAATTCGAGGGACGCCATCTTGGATGATGTCATTTAAAGGAACCTCCATTCTTTGTTAGGACTTCGATTGAAGAGGATGGCTCCAAGTCAGCTGGATAGAAGATGGCTCCGCTCCGGAAGGATGAAGATAGAAGATGCCGCCTGGATGAAGATGTCTGCCGGTCCGGATGTCCTCTTCTGCCCCATCGGTGCCCGGCTGGGTGAACACGGCTCAAGTTAGGGTGATCTTCAATGGGGTAGTGTTAGGCTTTTTAAGGGGGGATTGGGTGGGTTTTAGAGTAGGGGTGTGTGGGTGGTGGGTTGTAATGTTGGGGGGGGGTATTGTATTTCTTTTTTTTACAGGTAAAAGAGCTGATTACTTTGGAGTAATGCCCTGCAAAAAAGCCCTTAGAGCTGATTACTTTGTAATTTAGTTTAGGATAGGGAATTCTATTATTTTGGGGGGCTTTTTTATTTTATTAGGGGGCTTAGATTAGGTGTAATTAGATTACACTTCTTCTAATATTATTATTTTTTTGTATTTTAGTGTTTTTTTGTAATATAGTTTAGCTTATTTAATTGTATTTTATTTTAGATAATTGTAGTTAATTTATTTAATTAATTTATTGATAGTTTAGTGTTAGGTGTATTTGTAACTTAGGTTAGGATTTATTTTACAGGTAATTTTGTAATTATTTTAACTAGGTAGCTATTAAATAGTTATTAACTATTTAATAGCTATTGTACCTAGTTAAAATAAATACAAAGTTGCCTGTAAAATAAATATAAATCCTAAAATAGCTACAATGTAACTATTAGTTATATTGTAGCTATATTAGGGTTTATTTTTATAGGTAAGTATTTAGTTTTAAATAGGAATAATTTATTTAATTATAGAAATTTTATTTAGATTTATTAAAAATAGATTTAAGTTAGGGGGTGTTAGGGTTAGGGTTAGACTTAGGTTTAGGGGTTAATACATTTAATATAGTAGCGGCGACGTTGGCGGCAGCAGATTAGGGGTTAATAATTGTAGGTAGGTGGCGGCGACGTTGGGGCGTCAGATTAGGGGTTAATAAATATAATATAGGTGTCGGCGATGTTAGGGGCAGCAGATTAGGGGTTCATAGGGATAATGTAGGTGGCGACGATGTTGGGGGCGGCAGATTAGGGGTTAATAGTATAATGCAGGTGGCGACGATGTTGGGGGCGGCAGATTAGAGGTTAATAAGTGTAAGGTTAGGGGTGTTTAGACTCAGGGTTCATGTTAGGGTGTTAGGTGTAGACTTAGAAAGTGTTTTCCCATAGGAAACAATGGGGCTGCGTTAAGAGCTGAACGCTGCTTTTTTGCAGGTGTTAGTTTTTTTTTCAGCCAGCTCAGCCCTATTGTTTCCTATGGGGAAATCGTGTACAAGCACGTTTTTCCAGCTTACCGCTACCGTAAGCAACGCTGGTATTACAGGTAGAAGTGGCGCTAAATTTACTCAATGCTCACTTTTCTGAGGCTAACGCAGCCATTCAGAAAACTTGTAATACCAGCGTTGTTTAAAGTGAGCGCTGGGGAAAAAAAGGAGCGTTAGCTCCGCAAGTTTTTACCGACAAAACTTGTAATCTAGCCGAAAGTGTATTAACCCCTATATCCACCATCTAACCCACACCGCAAGTAATAACTAAATTATTAACCCCTAAATCCGCCAACCCCAACATCGCAAACTACCTATTAAAAATATTAACCCTTAATCTGCCATTAACCCACAACGCAATAAACCTATTACAGTATTAACCCCTAAACCGCCAAAGCCCACAACGCAATAAACCTAACCCCTAACCTAACCCCCCCTAACCTAACACCACCTAAATGAACCCTAATTACCTAATTTACAAAATACTAAAGTTACTATTAAATTAAAAAAACCTAACACTACTTTAAAAATATAAATTTAAAGGGACAGTCTAATCAAAATTCTGGAGTAGACTGTCCCTTTAAGTTACAATTACAGAAAATAAAAAAATCTAAGATTACAGAAAATAATAAAGAAAATTACCAAATTTTACAAAAATTATACCTAATCCCTATGAAAATAAAAAAGCCCCCCAAAATAAAAACACCCCCTAATCTAATAAACTACCAGTAGCCCTTGAAAGGGCTTTTTGCAGGGCATTGCCCCAAGATAAACGGCTCTTTTTCAAGAAAATACACAACCCCCCCTAACAGCAACCCCCCCAAATAAAATGGAATAAGAAAGAAGAGGTCGCCGCTTGGAAGAAGATTTCACCGCCTGGAACAGGACCTTCTCCGCCAGACATCAGGACAGATGAGGACCACTTGGGGATTAGATTTAGGGTTTTTTAAGGGATTATTGGGGTTTTTTATTTTATTTAGATAGGGTGGGCATTAAAAGAGCTGAATGCCCTTTTAAGGGCAATGCCCAACAAATGCCATTGTCAGGGCAATGGGTAGTTTAGGGTTTTTAGTGTTAGGTTATTTTATTTGGGGGGTTTGGTGGGTGGGGGGTTTTACTGTTAGGGGGGTTGTGTATTTTCTTGAAAAAGAGCTGATTATCTTGGGGCAATACCCTGCTAAAAGCCCATTTAAGGGCTACTGGTAGTTTATTAGATTAGGGGGTGTTTTATTTTGGGGGGCTTTTTTATTTTCATAGGGGATTAGATATAATTTTTGTAAAATTTGGTAATTTTCTTTATTATTTTCTGTAATCTTAGATTTTTTTTATTTTCTGTAATTGTATTTTAAAGGGACAGTCTACTCCAGAATTTTTATTAGACTGCCCCTTTAATTTATACTTAGTTTATTTGTATTTTTAAAGTAGTGTTAGTTTTTTTTAATTTAATAGTAACTTTAGTATTTTGTAAATTAGGTAATTAGGGTTCATTTAGGAGAGGGTTAGGTTAGGGGGGTTAGGTTTATTGGGTTGTGGGCTTTGGCGGTTTATGGGTTAATAGTTTTAATTGGTTTATTGCATTGTGGGTTAATGGCGGATTAAGGGTTAATAATTTTAATAGGTAGTTTGCGATGTTGGGGTTGGCGGATTTAGGGGTTAATAATTTAGTTATTACTTACGGTGTGGGTTTGATGGCCGATATAGAGGTTTAATAGTTTAATTAGGCTTATTGCGTTGTGGGGGGTTGTTGGTCTAGGGGTTAATACTTTTATTATTAGTAGTGAGAGGGGGGGATTGCGGATATAGGGGTTTTTACGTGTCAGGCTTATTTTTGGGAGGCGTGTTAGACTTTTACAGGAGATTTGTTATTTTCTTTACTTTTCTTAGGCGCTGGCAGTTTCTAATGTGCCGTAAGTCACTGGCGACTTGTATTTATGCTAATTTCTGGACATCGCTAGTTTATCTGACTTACGGCACTTTACGAGCTGCCGGCGCCGTATATGTTATAGCCCGATGTGCGAGGTGAAATTACGGGTGGCACAGGTTGCAGCTCTTGCGTTGAAGCCTGCGCAATATATGTAATCGTGCCCTAGATTGTGTTACTGAAAATAAGAAATGTGACTATCAGTTAAAGTGACATTCTAATGCAAACATGTATATTCTAGTTTTTTAAAGCATGTGATTTTTGCATTAGTGACCTTAGCTTACTATGGGGTTAATTATTGACATGTTAACAGCTGCAGATTGACGTCGATACAATCAGACATTTTCATTGTTTGTCTGCAGCACCTTTTTCATTATCATCTGGTGAAAAATGGCCCTATTAATCCTGTTTTAGTTAATCACATTCCACATTCTTTGTACTTAGCAGCACATTTATGAGGCTATTTTTTCAGTTATTAAATTCCACATCTAATAGGACTTGATAAACCGAGACTTTTCAAATTATTATTGTGTTTTAAACTGTAACTTTTGCTTTGTGCAAAACACATTACCTTTGTCATATTGGATAACAATCTGTTTAATGTAAATTCAACACCAACTAAAAAAGGTTAAAAATTAACTTGGTGAATATTCTGCAACAGTTACAATACAAAATTAAAGGTATACACCCACTTGTGTGACATGTTTCGCAAATGTGCTTCCTCAGAGATCAATGGTGCACACTTATCTAATGATATTTAAAGAGAAAAGTAGCTATCTAGATTGTGTCTAATGTTTATAACTCAATTACCTATTTATCTTTTTACATAGTGGCTACTAATGTTTTTCAACTCCTAAAATGCGACCTCATTTAAATTAAGTTTTTCTATTAAGTATATTTGTTATCAGTGTGACATTATTAATTACATTAGTGTTTGATGCTGTTTTTTGGATATTGGATGATTTCATCAAACAGGTACAAATTCTACCTGCTGAATCGATGGAAGTTAGAGTATTAATTCTCACTTTTACACTAATAATATAAGTGAAATCCATAATTCAATGAACATACATGTTCCCTATACCTATAATGTCTCTGTACAAATCCCTTAAAAAGACATGCACAAATATATATGGTTTTCAAGCACTAATTAATCAACTTACAGGACCTTCAACCTGTGATGTAATCACTAAAACCCCAAAATAATTTTGTTTGCCTTAAATTATGATTTTTGGATTACCAAATTGTGATATAGATAATGATTTTATGCAGTTGTCGGGAGCTAACATTTCTGAGCTTCAGGGGTATATACAGCAGAAGCATTTTGGGATTATAATCATTGTAAAAGAAACAAAACACTGACAATACCAAATGATGTTCAGAAAGTATCTGCCATTAATAAGGGTAAGCTTATGTAATGTACCTTTTTGTATAGCGCTGCATAATGTTGGCGCTTTAAAAATAACCAATAATAACTTGTCGTAACTCTTGTACTGTTTGTACCCATATGGATGTGATGTATAGCGCTGCATAAAATCATGGGGGTTTATAAATAACCGATAATAACTCTTCTTTTAATTTGCTCACTGGATTTGTTACATATATTATACCTTAGCAGAAAATACTGTTTTAGAGCTTAATTTTAGCTTTTATGTAGGCCCTGGAAAGCTCCGACCCTCTGTCCCCCTCCATGCAAGCTACTGGGCCGCAGCGAGTTGGAACTTCACCTCTAGCTTTATGGAAATCTATAACAGCAAGAACTAATAATACAAAGCATCGGCTTGAGAAGAACAGTAAATGTTGAAGTAAATATTACATAATGTTGCACTATGTGCAGAATTATGTATCATAAGCATAGCTGGACCTGGGAAATTGCCGTTGTGCCCCGCAATGTAAGGGTGAGGTTATGATAAGTACAAAGCACATCCAGTATTTAGTTTATGAAGATGTTTATGGTATCAGGAAGTGTAATATTAAGTGTTTATCCTTTAAATATGTAATACTAAATATTTAGGATAGGGGTGGATCATACAGGGGGCAAGGCATACAGGGGGAGGGGAATAAGGGCACTGGGCTGTGGGGCCCCACAAATGCTAATGGGGCCCTGGCTGGGGTTGAAAAAATGTAAAAAATAATCTTTAAAACATCATTTTCTACGATATTATTTTCATTAACCATATGTGGAACGGATATGGCTTCCTGCTCAGGATCTGCAGTGTTGGCTGCTCACTTTGTGGGGTTAAGTACATAGGTAATGACAAGTGGCATGCTCTAATGATTTAAAAATATAATATGAGCATCAGAACACAAAAACAACTATTTTGCTCCTGTTATATAAACATCTATATCAGTTATAATTACGTTAGTATTTTAAGAATATTGTAGATCGTTCTTCACCCGTAGCTATTTAAGGTATCACATTTTACACGTTTTTGCTATTTTTCAATATAAAAGTTTTCTTATTTAGTACTTTCTCGGTTGATAGTGAATTGCATTTATTTCTTGTTCCACTTTTAGTTTATTTCACACTTTGCTGAAAAATATAACCAATAATTTGACTTCTGTTTTTCCAGAAAATGAGCACAATGGTTTGGCACAGAATGAACTAAAAAAAGAAAAAATTATTCTACAAAACATGTTTGTAGCCCAGGATTTAAAAAGGAAGGTATGTGCATATTTTATAAATGAGATATTTTCACACCTGTCAAATTCCTGGAGACTTAAAGACATAGAAAGGTCAAAAGTTAAGTGTGCACGGGTGCATTACAATGGGAAATAGAATCATTTTTTGCAATTTACTTACGTTGGCAAAAATGTTTCCAGTAAAAGCTCTTACTGTTTTTCAGCAGCATACGCACATATCCAGTGAGGGCCTGTGCACCAGTATTCAAACACCAGACATTCTCAGAGGGTCAGTGTTTGCTTTTATGACACAAATGATGTCTTCACAGAAGCAATACACACCATCTTCAGCTCCCTGAGGTTAAATACTGATGCACAGGCCCTCACAGGATCCGTGCAAATTACGCAGAAAAAACATAATAACTTTTACTAGAAGCATTTTTGTTAATGGAAGTATATTGCAGAGATGAATATTGCACATTTGTATTGAGATTCTAAATAAGGCATACATGAAATAAGAAAACAAAACACAATGGTAATGGCACACAGGTATCGTATAGTGCAATTCTGTACAAAACATAGTACATTGCACATTTCATTTTTGACCTTTCTATCCTTTTAAGGGATCAAATGCAGTAATGTCCCTGAGTTGACTATACTTACCCATAAACATTAACTAGAACATTAAACCAATAAGTTATAAACACAGAAATTGGAGATTTAAAGACTCGTGGTTGTATTTATTATTCAGCACAGAAGATGTGGCATAAACTTTTTAATTTAAAACTAACTCAGGTGGCGGCAGTTCCGATCATAAGTAACTAAACCATGCTAAATTAGTCAGAGGCCCCACATTCAGCGGATCCCGGCTACCACACTATCAGACAGAGGCAAACATAGAAGAGCTCTTCGGCCTATCACATACTAAGGAGGAGAACCCCCAGGCCCACACCTGGGGTTGTTGCCCCTCCTGCAATGGCCAAGACTCAAATGTCTCTGTCTGCAGTCTGAGCCCAGACCAAACACGCTCCAAACCAATAGATTTTACGCCAGCTAGTCAAACAGCATGCATAACCAATTGTAAATAGAAACATGTATGCAGTATGCAGCCATTAGTAAAAAGAGGCATACGCACATATACTGTGAAAGCTTGTGCACCAGCATTCAAACAACATGCCTGCTCAAAGAACTGGCAGTGGTGTGTATTGCTTCTGAAGATGTAGTTTGTATCATACAAACCTCTGCTGACTCTTTGAGAAGCTGTGGTGTTTGAATACTGCTGCACAGGTCTTCACAGGATATGTGCGTATGCTGCAGAAAAACAGTAATAACTTTTACTGGAAGCATTTTTGCTAATAGAAGTATATTGCAAAAATAATTTGATCTCACATTGTAGTGCACCAATGCTCATGTAATGTTTTACCTTTCTATCCTTTTAACCCTGGGAGTGGGCAGATGAAGGGCATGGCTGGGCAGACCTTGGCAAACTGGGGCTGATGGAGGGACAATGGGCAGAGCTCCAAACCCTAACATACTCACTCCCATGGAGTTATTTGAGTCAACACTGATTGGCTAAAATGCATGTCTGTCAAAAGAACTGAAATAAGGGGGGAGTCTGCAGAGGCTTAGATACAAGGTAAAACATATATTAATATAACTGTGTTGGTTGTGCTAAGCTGAAGAATGGGTAATACAGGGACATGTCTTGAACAATATAGGGCTCTCAAGGATATGACAAAAAAAAGAGTAAAGTACATGAAACCCAATGTTAGAAAAATTCTCCAATTTTCTTTGTTTTCTTGATATCCTTCATTGAAAAGCAGGTAGGTATATTCAGGAGTGTGAACGTCTGGAGCACTACACAGCAGTTTTGCAAGAATGCTTTTAGCAATGACTTACATTGTGAAAACACTGCATTCAAAAGCATTATTGTGAAACTGCTACCATATACTTCTCCAAACGTGCTCACTACCTACCTAGATATTCTCTTCAACAAAGAATATCATGATAGCAAAGTAAATTTGATAATAGAAGTAAATAGGATCCCTTTTTTACTAAAATTGTATGCTCTTTATGAATCGTGAAAAAGAAAGTTTGGGTTTTGGGTCCCTTTTTAAGTAAATTTTGTGTGTGTGTGTAAGTTGTATACTTTATTAGGTTCATAGAAGTTTCATTTTGACTTCATCACAATTATAGATGACTGACTTAAGGTCTTATGATATTAAGTTTTTGCTTCCCCTTCTCTAACAACGTAATAGCATTACAAAGTTTTCAGTGCAAAAACACCAATTGACTATAACCGATTGGGATGCAATAAATAACCTTAAAGTGAAGGTCAATTTGGATGAATTAGTGCCCGGTTTTTAATAAACCTATTAACAACAAGGACCCTTTAATTCATCAAAATTGACATTTCACTCCTTTTCTTCAAAAACTTACCTTTTAATCCTGACAGCCACTGCAGCGATTCCCCCGGGTGTCAGAAACCTCTTCTTAAGTCAGAAATTACAAATCCGGCTTCCTCCAATCACGCCCCCCCCCCCCCCGGGGGATCATGGCAACGCTGTGATTGGAGGAAGCCGGAGTCGTGATTTTGGACCCGCGAAGAGGGCCTGCGACGGGCGAAGGGAGCGCTGCAGTGGCTGTCAGGATTAAAAAGTATGTTTTTTAAGAAAAGGAGTGAAATGTCAATTTTGATGAATTAAAGTGTCCTTGTTTTTAATAGGTTTATTAAAAACCGGGCACTAATTCATCCAAATTGACCTACACTTTAAAGGGACAGCAAAATTTAACTTTCATGATTTAGAGAGAGCATTCAGTTTGAAACAACTTTCCGATTTATTTATATTCTCAAATTAAATAAATCTAGGTAGGCTGATAAGGAGCTTATCCATGTGCAGGTGTCTTTTGCATTCTTTGTAGCAGCAGTGTTTACAACTAATGTGTCACATTGCTATAAACATTGTTGCAAACAACTCTGACATAGGGTGTTAGATATGCACACGCTCCGGAGCTAACCTGGATTTTGACTAAAGATACCAAGAGAATTAAACTAAACTGATAATAGAAGTAAATTGGAAAGTTGTTTAAAATGTCATATTCTATCCAATCAATTTAGGTTTAATTTTGACTTTACTGTTCCTTTAATAATGCTATTTGTGATTTTGTTAAATATATATACTAGTTCTCTAAAGCAGGAGAATATTTTAAAGCCATATCTGTCCTTTACAAGGGTTCCCTGGTAATCAAATTAAAGTAAAATAATTTAGAAATATTTTTTAGTGATATAATTTTTATTCTTATTTTCTATAGACGATTCTTCACAAAATTTTAGACCTCCTGAATGAGACAGAACAAACATTAAATGGACTTATCAATGATGAACTTGTTGAATGGAAACAAAGGCAACAGATAGCCTGTATAGGAGGACCACCTAACGCTTGTCTTGATCAGCTGCAGATCTGGTAATGTGTTTTCATTTGAGTTTAATGAAATTATGTCCTAAAATAGAATTTATCTTGGACACACATTGGAGCCATACTTATTATTTCTATGAGTCCCTCTTCCTTTTTTATTATCAGTTATTTGTAGGTTCCGAGTGTTCATATAACTTTTCTTTATAACCGTGTTTTAATGGGATACTAAACATGTTGTTGTTGTTGTTGTTGTTGTTATCTAAAATGTTTGTGTATTTAAAAAAAAAAAAAAAACTACAATACATTTTTATTAGTTATTTGGCACCCTTTCCATTAATTCAAAGGGAAAATGTAGTAAAAAAACAAAAGTAAACTAAAAAAAAAATTAGGTGTAGGTAAACGCAATATACACGTATTACAAATTTAACAGCTAAAACTAATGAAATTTTAGAAAAAACTTGCTGTGGGAATTTGGCTATTAGACTAACTGATAATATAGCTAGGTGCTTTCCCACATTCCCTTACAGCCAATGAGTCACTAGCACCCTAATGTTGGCTGTTCATAGCCAAGAAAGCTGCAGTTTTAGGGGTTAAAGTTAAGGTAAACTTTGGTGAATGAAAGCCCGTTTTTTAAAAATGCTATTAAAAACAGGAGCACTTTCATTCATCAAAGTTTACAAAGCAGCTGTTTTGTTAAAAAAAACAACCTTTTTTTCTTTTCACTGCTACAGCAGCTTCCCCCATGAAGAGATCCTCTATTCACACGTCAGTAATGACTAATCCGGCTTCCTCCAATCACAGCATGGCCTCAGGCAATGACTACCCTGGGGGGAAAGCTGTGATTGGAGGAAGCAGGATTAGTCATTGCTGACGTGTGAATAGAGGATCTCTAGGTGAGGGAAGCTGCTGTACCAGTGAAAAGAAAAAAAAAGGCACATTTTTTAACAAAACGGCTGCTTTGTAAACTTTGATGAATGAAAGTGCCCCTGTTTTTAATAGTATTTTTTTAAAAAACGGGCTTTCATTCACCAAAGTTTACCTTCACTTTAAATTACAACAGAAGAACAGATACAAACTAAGCAGGTTAAATCAAACAGCCATGCCTGCCTCTGTGTCTCATTAGTACTTCCTCAGGAAGGTTGCACTGGGTTACCACGGTAATAAATTCGCCTCTACAGACACTGGAGCTAAAAATCAATAGTTCTCACTTAGTGATATGTCAATGATTACCCTAGTTTCTAGGTGTGAATATTTAAAGCCATATTCCACAGCAGTATAAACAAACCAGTTTTTTTTTTTTTCTTATTTTTAGGAATAATATCTGTAAAAGTTGTTATACATGTAAATTGCAACGTTTATCTACACTTAGCGTTTTATTGGGATTATTTTAATAAAGCATTATTTGAGCAGCACACTTGGAAACTGCAATCTTATATGTGTGTATCAGAAATTAAAAATTTCATAATCTAAAATTTAATTTCATAGTTACAGTATAATAAACAAGAATACTGTACAATCACAATTAGTATTACAAAAATTAAGTGGTTTGATACAAACCAGAACAGTCCCAGTAAGTCCTGGAAATAACGTTTTGCTATAAAGACCCACTTAAATTAAAACCACTCTTGTGCATCAAGGAGTACGTAAAAACACTTCAGTGTAGGATCTTTGCTTCCTGAACTGGATAGAACTCCCCTTACGGAATCGTTGGTGCAGCTCCCACGCTGTCTGAATTCCAAGGATTACTCAGGCCAAAAAGAATACTGAAAAAATAAGCAAAGAGAAGCGCAACCACGACTCGAGGTAAAAGTCTTAAATCATTTATTGAGCACACAATCATATAGACTTACTAGAAGTTAAGTCAAATAACGCCTTAAAAGCACAGTCAGACTATACACGACTCCCAGCATAGATGCAGACTCTAAGCGTTGTCACTGTTTAGGGTACTCCGTTGGCTTTAACTGCTGAAGTAAAACAAATCGGCTGTGTAGTAAGTGGTAGACCAGCTGTAGACTGATCCGTCTACGCATTTCGTCTGACCTCTGCAGACTTTCTCAAGACTCCTGGATCAGCTGTGATGTTCCGTGAGGATGCTCTTCCGTTTTATTTGTTCATTGCTCTGCCCTCTCCTATTGCGTGTTCTCTATTTTGGGGCTTGGCTAACACACCTACTAGCCATGTGTTAATGATGTGTATGTAAACATCCGTTCATTGGACCACATGTGGGGAAGCAAATAATACATTGCACGCCCTACTGTCTGTGATCAGATAATAGCAGCAATGTTCTCGGGTGCCCTATAGTGCTATCAATTCATTAAAAGTTTGCGAACACATTTAATATAACAATATTTAAAACCACTATAATTAATACCTAGCCTGATTATTCAAAAAGCGCTTCAATTGTACAACTACACAAAATCACCTAAAAATTAACTCATTGATATATAAGTAACTACGTCGAATGTGTACAATGTAAACAATAAAAATACAAACATTAAAAATTAGTCCCTAACGTACATAAATACAGAAATACTATTCAGAACTATCTAAATCAAAATAAAAAAAAGATTAGTTTATAAAGGCTTGTAAATCAAAGTCTATATTTAAGCCTTTTGGTGTAAGACTATCCAACTCTTGAATCCATCTTGTCTCTCTCTGTCTAAGCCTAATAAGCTTTTGGTGAGGATTCTGACCTGGAGGTACTATTTCCAATATGGTAATGCGCAGGCTTGTGGGGTCCTGCTTGTGACATAATCTAAAATGTTCACTGATGCTGTGTGTTTTGAGACCTATTTTGATATTTTCTATATGCTCATAACATTTGTCTCTTGATTTTCCTTTTGGTTCTGCCTATGTAGATCAAACCACAGCCATGGGTGAGACCATAGAGTGACAGGTCCCTCTACATTTGATTGGCACCTGCTTAGTGTAATTCCAATTCATTATGGATTCTCTGTTCCATAAATGTGCACACATGCAGCAATTGCTACAACCACATCTATATGTACCTGGTCTTCCCGTGACCCATTCATCTAAGGTGCAAGAGTTTTTCTTGGTGTTGATAGGGTCTTGTAACTTTGATGGAGCTAATATGTTCTTAAGATTACGGTTCTTTTTGAATACTATTTGGGGTCTATCCTCAATCACTCCTCTTAATATGGGATCTGCTTTTAGAATGCCCCAGTGTAATGTAAGATCTTTTTTATAAAACCAGTTCCTACACTATATGTGGTAATGAACCTAACCATATTATTGGGATCATCCTTTTTCTTTTCGGGGTGTTGTTGTAATAAAGTAATGCGGGAACAAAAAGCATTCTTCTTTCTAACATCCTCAACCAAGTCTAAGTTATATTCTTTTTCTAAGAATTTTGTTTGGAGGACCTCTGCTTCCCTATTATAGTCCTCCAGCCTAGTGCAGTTCCGCCTAATTCTACGGAATTTTCTAAACAGAATATTTTCCTTCCAGTTCCTCATATGCCCACTCCTGGCATTGAGGAAACCATTACTATCAGATGGTTTCATGTAATTCCTAACTATTACTGAATTCATACTATTATCAATCAAGAGCTCAATATCTAAAAATTCTATTTTTTCTTTTGCTATTTTTTCAGTGAATGTTAAATTAAATTCATTCTGATTAATATATCTTGCAAAATCGAGGGCACTACCTTAATCTCCATGCCACACTATAATAATGTCATCTATATACCTATAGTACCTTATAACATTCCTAATAAACGGATTATTATTCATAATCATTATTTCTTCAAATAAGGCCATATAAAGATTGGCATACGAAGGTGCCATAGATGTGCCCATGGCTGTCCCTTGAACTTGCCTATAAAACTCTCTATCAAAAGAAAAATAATTGTTATCCAAAATAAATCTAATACTCTCTTCTAAAAAGTACAGATGTTTGTCAGACATATTAGATAGACGGCCCATATATCCAAAGGCTTCTATGCCTTTTTCATGGGGAATTTTGGTATACAAGGCCATCACATCACAACTCATCCAAAAATACCCATCTTCCCAATGCATACCTTCCAATTTATTAATGATTTCTACTGTATCCTTAATGTAGGATTTGGTTTGTTTTACCATCCTTAATGTAACCCATGGTAAAACAAAGAGTATTCAATTTATTTTGGATAACACTTATTTTTCTTTTCATAGAGAGTTTTATAGGCAAGTTCAAGGGGCAGCCATGGGCACATCTATGGCACCTTCGTATGCCAATCTTTATATGGCCTTATTTGGAATAATAATCTGTTTATTAAGAATGTTATAAGGTACTATAAGTATATAGATGACATTATTATAGTGTGGCATGGAGATGAAGGTAGTGCCCTCGATTTTGCAAGATATATTAATCGGAATGAATTTAATTTAACTCTCACTGAAAAAATAGCAAAAGAAAAAATAGAATTTTTAGATATTGAGCTCTTGATTGATAATAGTATGAATTCAGTAATAGTTAGGAATTACAGGAAACCATCTGATAGTAATGCTTTCCTCAATGCCAGGAGTGGGCATATGAGGAACTGGAAGGAAAATATTCTGTTTGGACAATTCCGTAGAATTAGGCAGAAATGCACTAGGCTGGAGGACTATAATAGGGAAAAGATAAAAGAATTGGGATTAATAGTGCGCTGGTGTCAGGGGGGGGGTGTGTGTATCAGACTCCTTACTAAATAGATTTAGATCCTTCAATCTAAACACAGTCCGTGCACCCTGATTTTATATCAATATCACCTATTACCAACGTTTACAACCCGGGTTGCTCATATATTGGTATAACTCAACTTTTTCTACAATAAAAACCTGCGTGCATAAGCACTAAGGGCAGGTTACTACAACACAAGGGACTTGTATTATCAGTATTATTCCCAAAATACTGGTGACATTCTACAAATCTCAACACTAGCTACATAACAGCGAGTACTACAGACGAACCTCCAGAGCATTGATTGGCAGGTGCAGATTGAGTCTCCAGATTACCGGTCGTGATGTAAGACGCCGGGATCACGAGACACACACTAGCCGTGATACACCAGAGGGAAGTGAGGATACTCTGTGGTCCTGATAAGCAAGCTGCAAGGTACGTTACCACATAGTAGCTGCCGACTGTGACCCATTATTGCCTTAAGACGCAGGACGAATTTGAATACTCTGCAGTTAAAGACTGTATGAATATAAAGGTACGATCCTTATAAGGAACTGTGTTACTAACTTCCTTTGCACCTCTTCACTACAAAAAAACGTAGGAAAATACATACAACGTATTATCAGCCGAATGAAGTTTACTATACCTATGAATTTGAATATGGACTCTCCCACATATTAATTAGCTTTACCACGATCCATCTTTAATTGTTTTTTAACATATATTTGTATCCTTTGACTGTTATTACCTATCAACTGTGAGATATGCTACACTATATCTATTGAAACGTTTCAAATTAAATAATTTTACGCTCCAAGGAAGAGATATTAGCTCACCAATTATCTCAATTTGTCAGAATTGTTTTTTAGCTGCTGTTTTATATGGTCCACGTTAGAGATGTCTCTATCAATTATCAAATTTTATAAGCTGTTTGGAGCCAAGCAAATTAATATTTTTGTGTACTTTTCGATATTTTATATCATTAAATGATCTGATGTTTTAAAAAATTTCTAATCATTTGAGTTTTTAATATTTCACACTGATTGCACAGAACATCTTAATATTTATTATCATCAATTATCTACACTGAATGCACAGAATATTTTAAATTTTAGTTTAACAATATTACACACATTTCATTATTTTCATGGTATCTTTAGCTTATAGCGCCCTTACTGCACTTTGTTTGTTTGTATCTTTTGTGACTATAATAGGGAAGCAGAGGTCCTCCAAACAAAATTCTTAGAAAAAGAATATAACTTAGACTTGATTGAGGACGCTAGAAAGAAAAATGCTTTTTGTTCCCGCAGTACTTTATTACAACAACACCCCAAAAAGAAAAAGAATGATTCCAATAATATGGTTAGGTTCATTACCACATATAGTGAAGGAGCTGGTTTTATAAAAAAGATCTTACATAAACACTGAGGCATTAAGAGGAGTGATTGAGGATAGACCCCAAATAGTATTCAAAAAGAACCATAATCTTAAGACCATATTAGCTCCATAAAAGTTACAAGACCCTATCAACACCAAGAAAAACTCTGGCACCTTATATCAATGGGTCGCGGGAAGACCAGGTACATATAGATGTGGTTGTAGCAATTACTGCATGTGTGCACATTTATGGAACAGAGAATCCATAATGAATTGGAATTACACTAAGCAGGTGCCCATCAAATGTAGAGGGACCTGTCACTCCACATTTGTAGTATATAGTCTCACCTGCGGCTGTGGTTTGATCTACATAGGTAGAACCAAAAGGAAAATCAAGAGACCATGTTATGAGCATATAGAAAATATCAAAACACACAGCGTCAGTGAACATTTTAGATTATGTCACAAGCAGGATCCCACTAGCCTGTGCATTACCATATTGGAAATGGTACCTCCAGGTCAGAATCCTCACCAAAGGCTTATTAGGCTTAGACAGAGAGAGACAAGATGGATTCAAGAGTTGGATAGTCTTACACCAAAAGTCTTAAATATAGACTTGGATTTACAAGCCTTTATGATCTAATCTTTTTTTTCTTTCGCTTTAGATAGTTCTGAATAGTATTTCTGTGTTTATGTACGTTAGGGACTAATTTTTAATGTTTGTATTTTTATTGTTTACATTGTACACATTCAATATAGTTACTTATACATTAATGAGTTCATTTTTAGGTGATTTTGTGTAGTTGTACAATTGAAGCGTTTTTAGAACAATCAGGCTAGGTATTAATTATTATAGTGGTATTAAATATTGTTGTATTAAATGTGTTCGCAAATTTTTAATGAATTGATTGCACTATAGGGCACCCGAGAACATTGCTGCTATTATCTGATCACAGACAGTAGGGCGTGCAATGTATTATTTGTTTCCCCACATGTGGTCCAATGAACGGATGTTTACATACATGTCATTAACACATGGCTAGTAGGTGTGATTGCCAAGCTCCAAAATAGAGAACACGCAATAGGAGAGGGCGGAGCAATGAATAAATAAAATGGAAGAAGATCCTTACGGAACATCACAGCTGATCAAGGAGTCTTGAGAAAGTCTACAGAGATCAGACGAAACAATGCTAAGAGTCTATGCTGGGAGCCATGTATAGTCTGACTGTGCTTTTAAGGCGTTATTTGACTGAACTTCTAGTAAGTGCATATGATTGTGTGCTCAATAAATGATTTAAGACTTTTACCTTGAGTCGTGGTTGCGCTTCTCTTTGCTTATTTTTTCAGTATTAAAATAATCCACTTTTGTTTTTTACTACACTGTTTGACATGTACTAAGTGCTGTGTGAACAAGGTTCTCAACTTGCGAACCTGTCTGCATGGCTTTGTCTGCTGCCCGTATGTAATATTACACACAAGTGAGTGTGTAATGTTGCTCCTTTCTATTGCACAAGAGAAGTGCCTGTCAATCACCCCTAGCCAAAGTGTTCAAGGTGATTTTCTGTTCGCAAACTCAGAAGTGGCAGAGTGTAAAAAGCAGCGGTCTAATGACGGCTTCGTCTTACATTGCAGGAAGCAGACTCGCATGTGTGAAACTGTCCCGCAAGGGCTCAGAACCAGCTTGCACTGCTTAGTATATGGAGCCCACTGTCTAAAAATTCAGTGTTTTCTGATTCCGAGAATGGATAGTGCACACGGCAATCTACACACATCTAACTTGTTTGTCCAAGTAACAATTCTAGAAATTCTAGTAGAACAATTCTTCATGCCATGAGCACAAATGTTCGCAGCTTAGGAAATAAATTACCTGAACTCATTTCAATAATGACTAGGGACAACTTGGATTTAGTAGCTATAACAGAAACATGGTACAATGATTTGCATGGCTAGGACATAGTCATACCTGGTTACAGGTTATTTAAAAAGAACAGAGTAGGAAAGAAAGGTGGAGGAGTTGCTCTGTATGTAAATGAAAATATAAAGGTTACTGAAATTGTAGGAACAAATGATGAGGTGGAAAGTATTTGGGTGACTTTGGAAATTGGAGATAAAATGTGTTTAGAATAGAGGTTGTGTATATAGACCTCCATTGCAGGATGAAAAACTGGACAATTTGTTATTAGAAGAAATAACCAAAATGACCATGAAGGGTAAGGTTATAATAATGGGGGACTTTAATTTGCCCGATATAGACTGGAAGATTCCTTCTGCTAGATCAGCTAGAATCAGGTATATTCTTGAATCTCTGCTAGGGGAATCACTTGAGCAATTAGTTCTTCTTCTTATTATTATTATTATTATTATTAACAGGTATTTGTAGAGCGCCAACAGATTCCGCAGCGCTATAAACATAGTTATAAACTATAGTTGGTATACAGGATAACATTTATAGGGATCAAATGGGTAGAGAGCCCAGCCAATAGTTGCACTGCTGTAGTTGGCTCTTATGAAGGCAATCTGCAAACAGCTGGGCTCATAGGCTTACATTCTAAGGGGTTCAAGGGAAAGCAATGGAGTTAGGAAAGGTTAATATTGGTTGTATGCATCCCTGAATAGTGGAGTCTTTAGGGAGCGTTTGAAGCTGTTAAATCTAGTGGAGAGTCTTGTGGAGCGAGTTTCACAAGATGGGAGCCAGTCTGGAGAAGTCCTGTAAACGGGAGTGTGAGGAAGTAAAAAGAGAGGAGGAGAGTAGGAGATTGTGAGCAGAGTGGAGGGGAGGGAGAGTATCTGGAGACAAGGTCTGAAATGTGGGGGGGGCAGTGCAGTTGAGGGCTTTGTATGTCAGAGTGAGGATTTTGTGTTTAATCATGGAGGCAAGAGGAAGCCAGTGAAGGGATTGGCAGAGAGGTGCAGCAGATGAAGAGTGACGTGTAAGGAAGATGAGCCTGGCAGAGGCATTCATTATGAATTGTAAAGGAGCTAGGCGGCAGCTAGGTAGACCAGAGAGGACGGAGTTGCAGTAGTCGAGACGGGAAAGGATGAGGGAGTGGATTAAAATCTTAGTTGTGCCTTGTGTAAGGAAATGTCTAATTTTAGAGATGGTTTTTAAGGTCTGAGTCAAGTGTGACCCCAAGACATCGGGCATGCAGGGTAGGGGTAATGATGGAATTATTATGTTATAGAAAATTGGGTGGTGGAGATTTTGGAAGAAGGGGGAAAAATAAGGAGTTCAGTTTTGGAGAGATTTAGCTTAAGGTAGTAAGAGGATATCCAAGATGAGATATGAGAAAGACAGCTAGTGACACGGGTTAGTAAGGAAGGAGGTAGGTCTGGTGCAGAGAGGAAGATTTGGGTGTCATCGGCATACAAATGATATTGAAACCCGTGGGACTTTATTAAGGAACCTAATGATGACGTGTAGATTGAAAAGAGAAGGGGACCAAGGACAGAGCCTTGAGGTACCCCAACAGAAAGTAGTAACTGGGCAGAGGATGCTCCAGAGAAGGCTACACTAAAGGTACGGTTAGATAGATAGGAAGAGAACCATGAGAAAGCTGTGTCACAGATACTGAAGGATTGGAGGGTTTGGAGCAAAAGAGGGTGGTCAACAGTGTCAAAGGCTGCAGACAGATCAAGGAGGATAAGCAGAGAGAAGTGGCCTTTGGATTTTGCTGTAAGTAGGTCATTGGTAACCTTGACAATTGCTGTCTCTGTGGAGTGATGGGGACAAAATCCAGATTGCAGTGGCAAAAGAGCTAAATCTATGGGTATTTGGGTTTTGGATGATTGTGAGCTTTTGAGGGGGTGGGAAATTGGTAGTATGTTGAGAGCTGATTTAATTTCTGATGGAGTCAATTTTGTTATTGAAGTTGCTGGCAAAATCTTGAGCTGAGACAGAAGTTGTATTAGGAGGTGGGGGTGGGCGGAGAAGAGTATTGAACGTGGAACACAGACGTTTTGGGTTAGAGGAAAGAGAAGAGATGAGATTAGAGAAGTATTGTTGCTTATAAAGATTAAGGGCAGAATAGTAGGAGTTCAGGATGAACTTGTAGTGAAGAAAGTCCTCCAGTGTAGCTCAGCAGTATAGGAACATGAGCGTAGGTACCGTGTTAGAGGAGTATGCCAGGGCTGAGGATGAGTGTGGTTTCTGAGCTATGGTGTGAGGGGCCAGAGTGTCAATGACCGATATAAGGGTGGAGTTATAGTGGCAGATTGGTCAGGGCAGGAAAAGGAGGTTTATGGAAGAGAGGAGAGGTTCGAGAGAGCTAGCGAGCTGTTGCTGGTCTAATGACTTAGTGCTTCTGTGAAGTTTTGTGTGAGGGGTAGAGGAAGGGGGGGTTGTAGGGAGAAAAGTGATATTGCAAGTTAGGAGATGATGGTCAGAAAGAGGAAAAGGGGAGTTTGTGAAATTTGAGATAGTGCATCAATAGCTGAAAATCAGATCAAGGGAGTGACCGTCTTTGAGTGGGAGAGTCAGTCCATTGTGACAGGCTGAAAGAGGAAGTGAGTTGCAGAGGAGGGAGTGGGATTGTCAAGAGCGATGTTGAAGTCGCCAAGAATGAGGGCAGGGGTGTCTGAGGAAAGGAAATAAGGAAGCCAGGCAGCAAAGTGATCTAAAAATTGAGTTGGCGAGCCAGGGGGGTGGTATATGACTGCAACACATATAGAGAGGGGAGAGAATAAACAAATCATGTGTGCTTTAAATGAAGAGAAGGGCTGTATTCGTTGAAAGGTGCAATGAGAGGAAAGTAAAACACCAACGCCACCTCCTTGTCTATTGCCAGACTTAGGAGTTTGGCTGAAATGGAGACCCCCATGTAACAGTGCAGCAGTGGATGCTATGTCTGAAGCAGAGAGCCAGGATTCTGTAAGAGCCAGAAGGTTAAGCGAGTGGGAGATAAAGAGATCATGGATAGAAGTGAGCTTGTTGCAAAAAGAGCAAGAGTTCCAGAGTGCACAAGTGAAGGGGGTGGTGGTTTTAGATTCAAGAGGAATGAGATTAAGGTTACCAGAGTTTTGTTTTTGAAGTCTATTGAAAGGCACACATGGATGTGCAAGGCTAGGAAGTTGTGGGGGACCAGGATTAGGAGAGATGTCACCAGCAGCTATTATGAGCAAGAGGGAGAGTGACATGAGATGCAGATTTGCAGTAATGAGACTGTTTTCGGGCTGACGTGCAAGGGGGGGGGAGTCTTTAGGAATGTGTGAAGTTCATGAATACAAAAGTAAGGTGAGGTTAAGAGATGGGCTGATGAACAGTGCAGGTAATGAGGGGGATGGAGTAATAGAATAAAGTAGTTTGTTATAGAGACAAAAGGTACCAAAAAGGAATGTGAAAAAATTGAGCATTATAACAAACTAAGCAAATAGTGGAACCAACTCGCAAGGAAGCTATATTATATTTAATACTTACAAACAGTGATACAGTTTTATATGTGTCTTTAAGTGAGAACTTAGGATCCAGTGATCATCAATCTGTTTGGTTTCGTATTCATGTGCAGAAACTGTCCACCCAAACTAAAAGAAAAGTTTTAGATTTTAGGAAGGCAGATTTTTCATTAATGGGAGAATACCTAAAAAACTATTTAAAAGGGAAAACTCTTATTACATGGGTTCAAGAACAGTGGGAATTTGTGAAGGGTGCCATTTGAGATGCAACCGCACACTGTATTAGAGAAGTCTGTAAAGGTAAAAGAAAGTGGAAACCAATTTGGTTTTCAAAAGAAGTAGCACATGCTGTAAAGACAAAAAAGATAGCTTATAAAAATTACAGACACACACAACTCCAACAAAAAAAGACTAAGCAGTTAATTAGGAAGGTTAACGCTCATGCAGAAGAGAAGATAGCACAGTCAGTAAAACACAGGGATAAAACATTCTTTAGATATATCAGTGAAAGAATAAAAATAAGGTAGGACTAGTACAATTGAAATCAGTTGATGGTAGAATAATATGAGATAAGCAAATTGCAGACTGTCTCAATGATTACTTCTGTTCTGTTTTCGCAAAAGATTGCGAAGATAGAATATCTACATTAAGGGATGCTACGAAAAATAGAAACAAGCTTAACAGTTATCTTAATAACTTTGAAAAAGGCAGTGGATCCTGATAATATTCATTCAAGGGTTTTAAAAGAACTTTGATCAGTTCTAACTGTCCCATTAACTGACCTGTTTAATCAGTCACTATTAACAGGAGCTGTTCCAGATGATTGGAGAATAGCAAATGTAATACCTCTTCATAAAAAGGGCAGTAGGGAAGAATCTGGTAACTACAGGCCAGTTAGTTTAACTTCAGTAGTAGATAAATTAATGGAAAGCCTCTTAAAAGAAAGAATTATGATTTCCATAAAGGCAAACAATTTAGAAGACCAAAATCAGCATGGTTTTACTTCAGGGAGATCATGTCAGACTAATCTAATTAACTTCTTTCATTATGTAACAAAAGTATTAGACAAGGGTGGAGCAGTTGATGTAACATATCTAGATTTCAGCAAAGCATTTGACACCACACAACAAACTAATTCACAAACTGTATCTCCTTGGTCTAGACTAAAAAATTGTGAACTGGGTGGAATGCAGGCTTAAGGACAGAAAACAAAGTGTCTTAGTAAATGGAGTTCATTCAGCAGAGGGGGCTGTTACTAGTGGTATTCCTCAGGGGACAGTTCTGGGGCCTGTTTTGTTTAAAATATTTATTTGTGATATCAGCAAATGGCTACAGGGGAAAGTATGTATGTTTGCAGATGATACAAACATTTGTAACAGAGTGGATGCGCCAGGGGGGGATAGACAAAAAGAGACGTAATATACAACAATTGGAGGATTGGACAAATGACTGGGATCTAAAGTTTAACACAGCAAAGTGTAAAATAATGCATTTAGGGAAGAAAAATCCAAATGTTAATTACAGATTCAGACACTTTACTGACTGTTACAAATGAGGAACAGGACTTGGGAATTATTATTTCAGATGAAATTAAAACTTGGTAAACAATGTAGTAATGCAGTGAGTAAGGCCAGCAGAATGCTTAGATGTATTGGTAGAGGTATTTGCAGCAGAAATAGTAAGGATCTTATCCCACTGTATAGATCATTAGTTAGGCCTCATCTTGAGTATTGTGTGCAGTTCTAGAGGCCATATCTTCAGAAGGATATTAACAAACTTGAATCTGTGCAAAGGAGGGCTACCAAAATGGTACATTGTCTAAAAAATTAAACTTACCAGTATAGGCTCAATGACCTAAATATGTAAAGCTTAGAGGAGAGAAGGGAAAGAGGTGATATGATAGCAACTTTCAAGTACGTTAAAGGGCTTAGTAAAACTGAGGCAGTGGGTATTTTACATAAAATGGGAAATTTAAGAACAAGGGGTCATGATCTCAAGCTGAAGGGTAGTAGATTCAGGAATAAATTTGAGGAAGCACTTCTTTGCAGAAAGAGTGATTGATTTATGGAATAAACTTCCTCAAGAGGTAGTAGTGACAAACACTGTGGGGGACTTTAAAAATGCCTGGGACAAGCATAAGGCTATCCTACCAACTAGATAAGTTTTTACTGTTAGGTAATATCGGGCGGACTTGCTGGCCCTTTGGATCTTATCTGCCGTCAATATCTATGTTTCTATGTTTCTATTAACTTTTGCTGTATCTTTACCTTATTGGCTTCAGCACAGATGATAAACTGAGAGCTGCAAATCAATGTTCTTTGCTAACATAATGACTGTGGCTAGCCTTGTCAGCTCCAGTATCAAACCTGTATTTGCTCCTAGCCAAGTGGTGCGTGGCATTTCTTAATTGAAAAATGATTACAGCAGACAAAGTATTAATTTATTCCAAACATTTCAGCCTCTTACAGTATTTATGTTGCAGCCTTGTAATAAACTAATCGTTTACTTTACCTTTAAGCAATTTTTCAGACTTTTGTTATTTATCTTTATGAATACTGACATAGATAACAAATCTTACATTTACCTTATAATCGGTTTCTGTCATAGATAAATGAGGAGTCATTTTCATTGTGATTTTAACAATCCATAGTCAGCTTTTTTTTTTTTTTGAAAAACATTTTTTATTGAGGTTTTTATATATTAACAGAATAAATAAGTATACAAGGTATTGACAAGTCAAGGCAGTTGAGAGATTATACAATAGGCTAAAGCTATGTTTCAACAACTACTGTGCGATAATCAGAACTTGTAAGTCAAGTATACTTGTTATGGTATATCAAGTAATAACAGGCAAGGTATTATCAGCGGAAAGATAATATAAACACCAATGAAACCTCATTTTTCATTATAAATATAGAAATAGAGTAGCTATAGTATAGGCGACTCATGGGCCCAGTGAATTAGAAGCTAAGTGGTGAATGATAGTTACATGAAGGCCACTCTTGGACCATGTGATAACGGGTAAGGGGAAATCCGCAGACAAGAGCTGCTCTAAGATTGGGAGGGGGGGAAGGGGGGGCGTGTCCAGGGAATTTAACGACAGGCAAAGGTATACTCATAAGGCTCACCATCATATAAATAAATAGACATCTGGTATGATACATAAGATAAGTGCGGGCAAGGGTCAATATTTTATATTTTTAGCTATGAGAGTATAAGGATGGCTTTTACAAGTGGGGGTATGGACCTATAGGTTTAAATAAATGGGAGGGGGGGCGCTATTGCTTCCGAACATAAAACATAAAGGTCAAAGGTAATGACCATAGCTCTGACCAGACAGATGGTTCCGGCTAGTCCATTAAGTCCTGGATAGCTATTATATAGGAGATATATATGTTTCGTTGTAGCTTGATAAATAGTAGAATATACATGTTGGGGTATGATACCTGTAAACATGTATCTGTTCATATAAATCTGTAATGAAGAGTTTACAAGATGTACATCTAGGAGAAACGCAGGCAACCTAATGGCAGTTTGTGGCAGGGCTACCCATTGCATTTTCAAGTAAACTGCTGGTAATTAAGTACTCTAGGACAGTGATTTTTAACCTTTTTTTTTTTTTGCCGTGGCACACTTTTTTACATTAAAAAATCCTGTGGCACACCACCATACCAAAATTTAAAAAAAAAATCACACATTGTTGCCTAATACAGCATATATATATACACATAAACACACACACACATACTGTATGTATTGTGCTGTTATGCCATGCCTCCTACAAACTACCCCTGCACTGGGAGTAAAAAACAAGCAAAGTTTAAAAAATATGTCACACTGTTGTCAGTCTGCCGTGGCACACCTGAGGATCTCTCACGGCACACTAGTGTGCCACGGCACACTGGTTGAAAAACACTGCTCTAGGAGGCAGAAAAATAGATTAGGTGCATAGTAGAAAGGAGTTAGCAATTTCTTTAGACATTCTTGAATCCTACGATATGGCACTTACACTTATGGCCTCTTCCTATTCCGTAGGCTACGGTCTATAATCAGGTATTTGTTTCTGGAAAGCATACATAATGTGCAATCATAAGAAAAAATAAAACAGTAAGAGAAGAGTATCTCGAGTTATTTTAAAAATATATCAGGTAACCCTCTTCTAGATAAGTATTCTTGTGAAAAAGATGTGATATATGGTGCAAAATAGTCAAATTGAACCTGTTTGCATAATAGTCAAATGGCTCTATTATAGTCTAATGGCTCTATTATAGTAAAAACTAATAACAGGTCAGCGTGGAAGTTATGGGAGGGTATTGAGTAATAACTAGATTTCTAAATTACCAAAATAGTTTTCAATATTACAAGAATCAGCTAAAGGTATGTGTGTAAGAGAACAAAGTAGGCTGTAATTTTAAAAATACAGTGCCAGGCTAAAAAATAAACTTGTAATAGTCTTACTAGATTGGGGGTAAACTAAATCCTATACCAGCCATTTTAAGAGTTAAACTCCTCAAGTGAAGGGTCCGTAGAAACAATATATATATATATATAACTTAGTAGGGGCCCCCTAAATGAATATCACAAAAAGCAGGTTTGTCCCTCATTGAACAGTTACATGAACCATAATTATTTCTCTTTAGGTATTTAACATATTGCTAGGAGAATATAAGAGACTCATAATTAGCAGTTAAGAGACATATAGATGTTTGTTATAAGGGAGGAACCTTTCATCAATAACCAACTTTGTGCATGAAAACAAATCTAATCCCTAGTGTACATTCTAGACTTCTATAGATATTAGGTAAAACATATTCAAACATATTGGAAAAGAATAAAAGAGTAACCGATACAAAACAATACAGATTACAACACGTTACTACTGAGATCTCTTGCATGGTATTGTACATATAATGCAGGGGAATACGGGTCAGCAAATGTAAAGACGAATCAAACGTGTCAAGCTGGCGTCGGAGCTATCTATGGTGCTAATGGCGGGGTATTCCCTCATGGGCAAGGTAGAATTTTGCTTAGTGTTTCTCTCTCCGTCATTTAGTGACCATCTCTCATCCGTATCTTCGATATGGGCTATGAATCTTTTATCTCCCTGCAGTTGTATCTGCTGTATGG
This sequence comes from Bombina bombina, assembly GCF_027579735.1. Taxonomy (NCBI): domain Eukaryota; kingdom Metazoa; phylum Chordata; class Amphibia; order Anura; family Bombinatoridae; genus Bombina; species Bombina bombina. Next base: position 506,923,374 of record NC_069499.1, read on the forward strand.
CAACATCTCTTGTCTCCCTCATCTTAGATGCCCCATTATTCTCTTCCCAGCATTGTGTTTTTATTAGATGTGTGAGGTTGTCAAAGCAGTCATGGATCTTCTGATCTAGCTTTATAAGGAGATTATGTATTAAACAATGAAAGTCTTCCTCCATGTTTGAGTGCTTGTTACCCCAGTGCTATATTAACTGTTATAACCCGGGGATCAGGGAAGGAAGATGTGAAGAAGAATAGAGGCCGCTGCCAACATCTGTAATAGTCCGATATAGGGCTTCACTCCAGATTACTAATGTAATGTAAGCATCAATCGGCTTGGTAGGTTCTGGTAAAGCTTATGCTTTATATAAATGATATTGATGTCGCTTCTATAGTAGGATATTAAGCCGATAATTTATGTGAGGTGAAGAGCTCCTATTTTTCCATCCTAGCATGGCAGCGGCTTGGACACGCCCCCCACAGTCAGCTTTTTTAATATACATTTGATTTCATCAACATACACAGCAGGAACGCTCCAACTGGTTAACATCTGGATGTTTATATACCTTGTACTGTCCTGGGCTTTTAGGACAATATTGTGTTTCATGCTCTAAAGATATGTGGTTCTTGGCACAATTAATTTAAATAAACCTTGGCTGTTTTTTCATAACCTGGGTCATAGAGCTTTAGCAGGGAGCCAATCGGCTGCCTGCTTGTTGTGGTCCCCTGAGGAGGTAATATACATCAATGTTTAAAATAAAAAAAATAAAATAAATATATATATTTATAGTAACCACCCTGATCCTTAAAGGGACACTGAACCCAAATTTTTTCTTTTGTGATTCAGATAGAGCATGACATTTTAAGCAACTTTCTAATTTACTCCTGTTATCAAATTTTCTTTATTCTCTTAGTATCTTTATTTGAAATGCAATAATGTAAGTTTAGATGCCGGCCCATTTTTGGAGAGCAACCTGGGTTGTCCTTGCTGATTGGTGGATAAATTCATCCACCAATAAAAAAAGTGCTGTCCAGAGTACTGAACCAAAAAAATCTTAGATGCCTTCTTTTTCAAATAAACATAGCAAGAAAAATTAATAATAGGAGTAAATTAGAAAGTCGCTTAAAATTGCATGCTCTATCTGAATCACGAAAGAAAAAATTTGGGTTCAGTGTCCCTTTAAAAGATTGGTCATTGGTTAATGACTGTGAATAAAGCACATCTCACATTTTGCATGACTTTAACTTGCATTTGCTGTCCCTCTCTCCTCAATTTATGTTCCAGCTTCTCTCCTATATAGCCGGTATTGCCCAAACTACCCCCTGACAAACTATTCTTAGCATAATCACCCAACCCTGCTGAAAACATCCTAATTTCACCCCTGGACCACTCTGCTACCCTCGTATAACCTCGACCATTCTTGTTACACATGCCCTTGGTCCTATTTTATTATTTTTAGAATATTGTAACTATGATAAAGTGACCTGAATTTGGTTATAAATGCACTAGTGATACAGACTGTTCTTTGCCCCAGCCACATTTTTCCATAAATCCTATGATTAAGTAGAATAGTCTGGTGCTTACATAAGCTTGCTTATCTCTACAGGTTTACCAATATTGCTAAAAGCTTACAGCAGATCCTCCAACAGCTGAAGAAACTTGAGGAACTAGAACAGAAGTACACATATGAAAATGATCCCATCACGGTTAACAAACAGGTCCTACAAGAACGGACACAGGGTCTGTTTAAATTGCTAATACAAAGGTATAAAGACTTTACAGTATCTAGTTTATCATTGTCCGTTTCAAGCTTATTTACATGGCTGGTCAATAAAAAAAGATAATATAAACATGCTTATCTTGTTATTTATCGTTAACCTTAAAAAACAGAGGATGAAGATCTGACTTCATGTCATTCTAATTGGCACAGTTATCTTGTTTTTGTCACAATTTACCTATAACAAGGATGGCAAATAGAAGGGAAATATTTTAGTACATTGTTTATATATATATATATTTATTTATTTAGGTGTTTGCATTATATATATATATATATATATATATATATATATATTTATTTATTTAGGTGTTTGCATTATATATATATATATATATATATATATATATATATATATGTGTGTGTTTGTGTATATATATATATATATGTATATATATCTGAGGCTTAAATGGATACTGTACCCAATTTTTTTCTTTCATGATTCACATAGAGCATTTACTCCTATTATCAACTTTTCTTCTTTCGCTTGGTATCTTTATTTGAAAAAGCAGGAATGTAAGCTCATGAGCTGCCCATCTTTGTTTCAGCACCTGATTAGTGACTAAAATGTAGCCACCAACCAACAAGCACAACCCAGGGTGCTGAACCAAAAATGGGCTTGCTTAAAAACTTTCATTTCTGCCTTTTCAAATAAAGATACCAAAAGATCGAAGAAAAATATTGATAATAGAAGTAAATTAGAAAGTTGCTTAAAATTGCATGCTCTATTTGAATCATGAAATAAAAAATAATGGCTTCAGTATCCCTTTAATTGCTGATACATATCTTAGATTAATAAAACTTATTTATAGCCTAGTGCAAAGCAAATTTTGTTTTCAGTGGCATAGGTCCACCACCCCTGGCCAATAACATTTTGGCTATGTACCAGAAACTTTTCATAATTTTGTAATGTTTCTATATGGAATTTCCCTGACACTTTTCAGCGTGATGCTTTTTAAAATGGGTACACTTTACCTGCCAGGTCGATCACTTTCTGTGACATGCTGAATATGCATAATTACATTTTTTATAAAAGGCCCGAGAGTACACCTTGCCTTTGGCACCATTTGGGGAAACAAAACAATCCATATACTGTACATAAGCAGGGACACTGGATCTGAAATGTACTCTCTCTTATCAGATGTTTTTTGTTTTTTTTACAATTTGTAAACCTTGTTATTGATTAATAAACCCTTCTTTGTAACACAGTTCTTTCGTGGTTGAAAGACAACCCTGTATGCCCACTCACCCTCAGAGGCCTTTGGTTCTGAAGACTGGGGTCCAGTTTACTGTGAAGCTCAGGTAACATTAATTTAGATAGATTTACCTTGTGATAAAGGAGTCGGTAATATATTTTGTGCCTTCAGATAGTAAGACTGATTGGACTATAAATTTGTTTATTTAAGGTCTATTGAAATAATTTGCTGGCTACTCCCTAAAACTCCTTACTGGCTTTGGATCGAGTGTAAATTACGCTAGATGGAGGATTTTTGTGTGTGTTGGCTTGCATTTATATTAAAAGTTGAAAGTAAAAAGTTTGCACGCGAGCGTTAACCCGACGTATGCTAAAAAAATAATTGCAACCACGTTAACTTCTTCTCCCATTGACTTTAATGGAGCGTGAAAACTGCCAAAAAACCTAACACCCATACTTTCGCTCTAACCCGATAGGCGTTTGAAAATGTCATATTTAATTTTTTTCCACATACATAACAATGTCTTTTTTATTGTAAATACATATTTCTATATATACCTGTATATCTATTCATATACTGTGTGTGTGTATATAGATATATAGAGATATATAGATATATATATAGATATGTATTTTACATGAGCAGCATCAGAAATATATATTTAATAATAAAAGTAGCATTTTGCACATTGGGTTTCGCAATTTAGATTAAACGTGGTCAATTTAGTGCACATGAAAACTTAGTAATATTAAGGTAGATTATTGAAATATTAAATATAACATATTTTAAAAAAGTAATAAAAATGATTAAATATGTAAAAATATAGATATATAATTGACGTATTTTGAATATTTTACAGTATGTTTAATATTTGTTTAACATGCTTTAAGATTATTAAAAAATAATCATGTGCTCTAACCTGACCGTGTTAAATCAAAATAGATATTTTACATGCTTATGTTCTTCACCTAGAATTTATTTTACTTTTTATTATATAGATATACAAAGTATTTTAGTGGGGGCACCACCCGGCTGATTTTACTGACTACCCAGCTAAAATTTTAATTAATATTAAGCTAATATAAAAAATGTTACATTTTTATTGCACAAATTATTATTATTAAATACATTTATGTTAAGCTATGCAATTCATGTGTGAAAGAAAATTATATTATAATAGAAAATATTACACTGCCTCCACCTGACTACTTCATAATGCCACACGGCTGGCAAAATTTAGTTTTGTAACACTGCATAGGTTAATACATATACATTTACATTTACAATAAAAAGGACATATCCTGTAAGTAAAGAACATTGGAATGTGAAATATGTACAGTATACAGTAAAACATATATATATATGACCACATTATCTATATGTGTGTGTGTAAATATATGTGTATATACACACATACATAAAGTGGTGGATTGGCCCACCGGGATACCTGAAATTTTCCTGGTGGGCCACAGGGCCACATCCGTTGTGCAGAGGTAGCCTCCGGGGAGGTCATGGAGTGAGCCCTGTGCGCATACATAGTGCATTTATTAAAGGCTGCTCCTCTCCTGCAGCAGGCGTGGGGGCCTGGGGGTGGACAGATCAGTGACCCCTTAGAAAAGACAGGGGACTTGGCAGGCAACTGAGGCAAGGTAAGGGGGGCTGGGCCGAGGCTGGGGGGGGGGGAGCTAGGTGCCGGCTTTGTGTGTTTGTATGTGAATGTATATGTATTTGTATTATATACATGCATATACATATGTAGACATATATATATTTATGTATCTCTATGTTAAGACTCTTTGCAGGCCTTTTTTCTTCTAGCACCTGAGACCTCATATCTTTGAGCCCTTATAACTTTTTAATACAATTTAAAAAAAAAAATTATCGGACATTGTTTTTTATGAGTGTAACTGTACAGTTAAATGTATTTTTGTGCTAGTTTTTTGTCTTGTGTATCGTTCAATCAGAGCTCTGAAGTTGCGGCAACCCTACGTGCGTTAAATTAGATTGTGCTCAAGCAAACACGTTTACTTTCAGCTCGGAATTAGCGTGCTATTTCTGAAACGCGCAAAGAGCCGCAAAATACACCTTATCGTTCGCACGCTACACTTAGAGCGCCACTCGTAATCTTACCATTTGTGCTTTGTTTGGCTACTTGGTGGTTTAAAGAGCATCGCTTCTAAGTGATTAATAGCCAGAGAGGGCACCGAGTGGGTAAACTGATACATGTTAATTTTTTTTTTTAAAAGGGAAGCAAGTAAAAAAATTAGTGTCTTGTAATTGTGCATTTAACGAACTAGGAATAATAGACATAGATCGACAGCTATGGGGAATTGTATGCATCTAACTAAATTATTTTAACTTGAATGTACCTTGACATTTACAAAATTAAGTTATTTTGAGCAGTTTATACAAAGCGTAGGTTTGGCTGTACCATTTGTTAATGTATTATGCTAAATTCCTTTTTACAGACTTTTAGTAAAACTGCAGGAGTTCAACTATCAATTGAAAGTCAAAGCTTTATTTGATAAGTAAGTATATTCTAACCAATATGAAATTATTTGCATTAGTAATTCAGCTTGTTGCTGCTAAGCAGCAGAATCACACAGTTGCTGTTTTTTCCTCATTTTGTAGTTTAAGGGACAGTATACTGTAAAATTAATATCTTCTTTACAATTACTTGTTATACCATCAGCAGAGTATAACATATATGAGAAATTGCTCTTTTAAGTTTATTTTTGTATATGAACTTGATAGTTTTGTTGCACCTGCATCCCACTAAAATGGGCTGAGCTTGCATGGCAATCATGCCTCCTCATCTTATCTATTTCTCCACAAATTCACACAAACACATGTCCTCATCTTATCTGTACCTGTATACCAAAGCCCAATACTTAGAGAGAACAATTGTGAATTAACATTCTATTACTTATCTATCCGACCTCTACTGGGAGTATAATTCTTTTGCTGGCTATGCTTACATTGCTTTTCTTTAGCCAATACTAAAAGGGACATAAAACCCACATTTGTTTCTTTCTTGAATGAGATAGAAGTAAATTGGAAAGTTGTTTAAAATTGTATGTTCTGTTATCAAATTTTCTTCGTTTTCTTGTTATCCTTTGTTTAAAAGCTGGGATGTAAGCTCACGAGTGTGCACGTGTCTGTAGCACTATATGGCAGCAGTTTTGCAACAATGTAATACATTAGCAGTAGCACTAGATGGCAGCACTATTTCCTGTCATGTACTGCTTCAGGCATGTGCACGCTACCTACCTAGGTAGTCCTTCAACAAAGAATAACATGAGAATTATGCAAATTTGATAATAGAAGTACATTGTAAACTTTATTAAAATTGTATTCTCTATCTAAATAATGAAAGAAAATTTTGGGTTTACTGTCCCTTTTAAAGGGACATTATGCACTCGTTTTTTATTTGCATAAATGTTTTCTAGATCTATTTATATAGCCCATAAAGTTTTTTTTTTTGTTTTTTTTTTTTTAAATAGATAGTTTTGCTTATTTTTAAATAACATTGCTCTGATTTTCAGACTCCTAACCAAGCCCTAAAGTTTTATGTGAATACCGACATATACCTACTCCAGCTTGCTTCTGTTTGTGTAAAGGGTGTTTTCATATGCAAAGGAAGAGGGAGGGGGGGTTCTGATATTTCTCACTTGCAGTGGGTGTTCCAGTAACCTTTTAAACAGAGCTAAACTGGAAGCTTATAAGTAAGTTTTTAACGGTTTTATACTGGATTTTTATATCAGTATCTGTGCATATTATTCTTTTATAGTAGTGTCTATCACATGCAGTTATATGAAAATTGGTGTATACTGTCCCTTTTTAAGTATTGACATTTACAGTAAAGGTAAGTACACTGTCCCTTTAAGAAACATTTAATTTACACAAGCTGATGTAATGAAACATTGAGCAGTGACAGCTTGCAACTCACAACTGATTTTGCCAGGGTTGTAAATACAAACACAACAGTGAGTGTATTATGGAGAGTAATGAGTCACAATTTATCGTGCAATGTTTGAAACCTGATACCGTATACGTTTTTGCAGCAGTAATTTGATGACCTGTAAAAAAGCAACAAACAAAATGACAGCAGCTAGCTGTGTCTACTCCAGTAACAAGTCCCTATTGGCTCTTCCAAATAAGACAAGTGGTGGGTGGAATTAGACCAATGAAACACAATTGCCGCAAACAAGTGTGTTAATTTATTGCAAGGCAGCAGAAAATAGTTTAACCCCATCACTGCTAAGTTGTTTTTGCACCCCTATGCTAAGCTGATTTTGAGCTTTTTTTTTTTTACTGCTTACCTTTAAACACCACTGTAAATCCTATTTCAGTGAGTGACCCACATAAATAATATATCTCCTTTTTTCAGCAGGAGCAGCAGGTTCAAAATATGCTACTTTTATATTTGATTTCAGATGAGAGGGCTGCAACAACAATGTTTATATAAATATATATATATATATATATATATATATATATATATATATATCTATATATATATATATATATATATATATATATATATATATATATAATACAAACACCTAATCATACATATATATATATATATATATATATATATAATACAAACACCTAATCATACATATATATATATATATATAATACAAACACCTAATCATACATATATATATATATATATATATATATATATATATATATATATATATAATACAAACACCTAATCATACATATATATATATATATATATATATATATATATATATATATATAATACAAACACCTAATTATATATATATATATATATAATACAAACACCTAATTATATATATAATACAAACACCTAATTTTAAATATATATATATATATATATATATATATATATATATATATATGTGTATATATATATATATATATATATATATATATATATATATATATATATAAAATACAAACACCTAATTATATATATAATACAAACACCTAATTATAAATATATATATATATATGTATATATATATATATATATATATATAATACAAACACCTAATTATATATATATATATATATATATATATATATATATATATATATATATATATATATATAAATAATAATAATAATATTTTATGATATATATATATATATATATATATAAATGTATTTACATTATCTAGAATTTGCCTTTCTTTTTATTTTTTATATATATGCACGTATATTAATGTATGTTTATTAAGGCCTAAAGCCCAAACCCTTATTATTTGTTCCATTCTGCAAAGCACCAGACCGTGCCTTTAGACCATGCAGAACCGCCTCTTGCAGATTCGATGGCAATCGCCCGCTAGCAGGGGGTGTCAATCAGCCCGATCGTATTGATTTTTGGCTATGTCTGTCCGCCGCCTCAGAGCAGGCGGACAGGTTATAGAGCAGCGATCTTTAGACCGCTGCTTCATAACTTGTGTTTCTGGCGAGCCTGAAGGGGCATCAAGCTCCGGACGGTGCTTGATAAATAGGCCCCATAATCTTCAGTAAATTTAATTGGGATTTGTGTAGTTACGTTTTTTTCTAGTCAAATAAATTCCAGTACTTCCATCATATGTAAAAGTAAACTAAAGCTATTTTATTTTTGTTGTATCCACAAAAGGTTATTTTACTACATATTATATTAAAAAAACAAATGCTCCTGTGCTGAAAAATATCTCTAGGCGATTAATATATCTGCTTATATCCCATAGACCTGTTGTACACTTCCTGTTTGTTTTAAAATAAACATGCACAGCTCTAACCTTTTCATGCAAAAGTTACATTTAAAAGCAGCTCTTTTGTAGGCATATGACATGTTTGTTGAGTTTAATGTCCCTTTAACACAGTGTAGAGATCATAAACTATTTTTTCTTTCTCTCTCTTTTATCAACTCCTATCAGAGATGTGAATGAAAAGAACACAGTTAAAGGGTAAGCCATTTCTTTTTACAGTAAACTAGCGTGGTGGTCTTGACAAATGTTTTAAGGATTATATTTTTAGTTGTCTATCCACTCACAAATGCATGAAAACAAATTACGGTGTCATATACTAATATTTAACATCAACTTTAGTCTCTTAGAAATGTTTAAGAAATAAAGGGGTTGGTCAAAATCTTGCTCATGTTTCTGTCGGATAACGATTTCTGGAATTTAGCTGGTATTGTCAGGTGGTTGTTTATTTCCCAGTAATCTTAAAATGCTGCTAATATCCCTAAAACTTGAAATTATTACCTCTCGAAAGCAACTTTAAATTGCTATGTTAATTGTTAACTTCTCAATTTCATAATCCAAAAACAAAGGCCAGAGTACATGTGGAGTGCAAAAATTCACTTGAATCAAAAATGTATAATACATGATGGAGTTAAATTGTTTGCACAAGACCAGGAGCTTTTAATAGTGTGTAGTGACGGCTTTGCGCTTTTGGGATAGAATTAGATCTCTTCCTCAAATAGCGCCTCACCCCTCCCCTAGCCAGACCCTTTCGGGTATTCTTAAAGCACTACAAGATCCGCATCCACAATTATGGCAGTCCCATGGTATCGCTACTATTGGCGATCTTTTCCCAAACGGCCAGCTTATATCATTGGCAGCATTTCGAGCAACTTACAACCCTTCTCAAATATTACATTTTGAATTTTGGAGACTTAGAAGTCTCCTTAGTTCCTGGGGGTTTACTGAACTCCCACTGTGCGTACAAACCAATTGGGAAAAGCGATGGGACACGGCTGAAAGGATTCCTAGAGCACTGTCTATCTCCTACCAGGACTTGCTCAATCCGAATGTTTACTACAAATCAGCTTATATCATTTCATGGGAGAGATCCCTTGGGTTTCATGCCTCTCAGGAGGACTGGTCGCTGGCTATCTCGCTAACCAAAAAAGCCCTCCATTGCGTCACTTTGTTGGAATTGTATCTTAAAATCTGCACCCAGTGGCATCTTACGCCATTGAGACTCTTCAAGATTTCCCCTACAAATTCCCCTCTTTGCTGGAGAGGGTGCGGACTTGTTGGCTCCCCGGCTCATATATGGTGGGAATGCCCACGGCTACTCCCTATGTGGGAGATGCTTTCTAAAAGATGTTCTGACCTCGACCCTACCTTATGGACCAGCCCGCAAAGGGTTCTGTTCCATCTGTCCCTTGGGTCCCCTATTACTCCCAACAGTCTGATTAGTATATATCTAATGATGGCTGTCAAGCTGTCTATAGCTAGAAGATGGAAACAAGCTGCGATCCCCACTTGGAGTGATATTTCTAAAATTATGTCCTATCTAGAGTCTATGGAGTGCCCTATTTTTACCTCTAATAATAAAGTTCAGCTTCACTGCTTGGCCTGGGAAGGGTGGGAAAAAATTGATAGGATCTAGATTGATGGACATTTGTGCTTCCTTCCCGCATGCACCTGTGGGGGGTTTTCCTCAGCTTCTGTTCTTCTCTTTCTTCCCCCCCCCCCCCCTTTTTTTTTTTCTTCCCTCCTCTCCCCTTCCGCCCTCCCCCCCCCCCCTTCTTTTTCCCTTAATTCTAGTGGTTGGCACAGATTTCATAATAGTGTTTACAACACCCCTTCCCCTTTTTTGCCCCCCTTTTGCTTTTTTCCCATTTTTACTTATCTATTTCTCTTTATAACTCTGAGAGAAATGGTAATAATTTACCACTTATACTAAATCCCTCTAGTTCATGCAACATACTATATTGTTAACCCTCCAGTCAAGTATTTAAATATCCTACCCCGATTATAGTATTACACGGTGAAAGAGATTCTTTATTAAGGGCCCACAAGTTGCCCTTTCATAGTATTGCCTACCTACTATGTAACTTACTTACTGTCACTGTATGGTCCATGAGTGGCCATTCCTATTATAATGTGGGTAATCTGGTTGAGCAACAATTATTATTTGTTTTGAGAATGCAATTTGTCATTTCCCTATATTATGTTCTTCTTTGATAGACTTGGAAATCCATTCTTTGACAACTTGTTTTATTTTGTAATTTGTATTGACACTCACCTTTTGTTTGTATCGCAAAGAATCTCAATAAAAAAATATAAAAAAAAATAGTGTGTAGTGATGCTAAAAGGAGACTTTAGTGCAATTAAGTTGTTGTGCTCCAAAACCATAAAGATCTGTGTGTATATCTCTATAAGGCATTAGACCAGGCCCATTATCAGTATAGGGTTATTGATCTCGCTCATTTTTAATGGTGTAAAAGTTTTTTTTTTTTTTTAAACTTTAATTGATTGAGCAGGATGTTTGTATCTGATTGGTGACATTGTTTCCTAATGTTGTACAATATGGCGGTGAGTAATTTCAGTGTGTTCTGTCCATGCACAAAACTAGTGTTAAATTTGCAAACTTTTGCAGGCACTCGATAAAGCCCAAACACTTTTCAAATTATTACCAAGTCCTTTTAGCTGTGGAATTTGATGTGATAAATAGCCCTGTAATATTGTCGTTTAAGGGACATGAAACCCAATTTATTTTTCTTTTATGTTTCAGATAGAGCATGCAATTTAAAACAACTTTCTAGTTTACTAATATAATCTATTTTTCTTTGTTCTTTTGTTACCCTTTTTTTAAAAGCATACCTAGGTAGGCTCAAAGCATCAATGTACTACTGTGAGCTAGCTGCTCATATATGCCTCTTGTCACTGACTCACCTGATGTGTTCTGCTGGTTCCTAGTAGTGCATTCCTGTTCCGTCAACAAAGGATGCTAAAAGAAGTATTCAAATCTGATAGAAATAGATTGGAAAGTTGTTGTATGCTCTATCAGAATCAAGAAAGATAAATTTGGGGTTTCAGGTCCCTTTATACGTATGGAGACTTTGGATTCTCAAGTTAAGAATAGGGCCAGTTTTCACCAAATCGATAATGGCAAAAGTTCTGCTGATTTAAAAAAAAAATAAAATAATAAATGGATTGAATCAACATCGAAACTGGCTCATCTCCAGCTGGTAATTTTCAACTGTAACATTGTGCTTATCCCCTAAAGGAGATATCTGTTCTTATCTCTTTTCTGTCAGTGCCATATGTATTTGATCATACTTAAGGGGAACATATTGTCAAATTGGATTTATATTTTGTATTTAATTTTATCCATAATTAATGCATTTTAGACTGAATGGAGACTGTTTTTCTTTTTTTTCTCGTCAGATTCCGTAAATTTAATATTTTAGGAACAAACACAAAAGTAATGAACATGGAAGAATCCACAAATGGATGTTTAGCTGCAGAATTCAGGCATCTGGTAAATGAATTTATTGTAATCTATAGGATTGTATACACAACTGAAAGGAATACACTTGCACCAGAAAGTACATCAAATACTACTGCACAGTAAGGAACACAAAATCATTTAGTGAGTTACTATAGGCTGTGTTATTATAGCGGACTAACACATACTAACATTATCTAATCCTGCAGAGCATTGCTGAGAACTGTGTTCACTGTCTCTTCCTGCATTACTGGGGAAGTGGAAAGGGATTATTTGTGTTGAAATTCCTCCATTTGTACATGAGCTGCTCAGCTATAGATTTATAAACATTGAAGCAATAGTTCTTCAGTGTCATGAACATTAAAGGGACATGAAACACAATTTTGCATGGAATTTTAAGCAACTTTCCAGTTTACTTATATTATCTAATTTGTTTTGTTCTCTTGGTATTCTTTGTTGAAAAAGATACATAGGTAGGCTCCAAAACTTCTGATTGGTGGCTGCACATATAAGCCTCATGTTATTGGTACATCCAATGCCTTAAGCTTGCTCTCAGTAGTGCATTACTGCTTTTCCAACAAAGAATACCAAGAGAATGAAGCAAATTGGATAATAGAAGTAAGTTGGAAAGTTGTTTAAATTTGCCTTCTCTATCTGAATCATAAGAAAACAAATTGAGGTTTCATGTCCCTTTGAAGAGCACTTCAAGTTTGCCATGAAATAAACTCTGAATGCCACACCTGTAGCAGTTCCTAAAACACACTTTTTTTTTTTAACTCCAGTCACTGAATTAAAAAGGTTTATCAGTTTGTTTGTTTTTAAAACAGGAAACTAATCTAAGAGAAATGGGCATGATATTTATTGAATGCAGAGTTTAATTGGGACCACAGTTCATCCCCCAATGCATTTTATGAGCCTCACTTAAAGGGATACTAAAGCCAAATTTCTTTCCTAAGATATGATGAGTCCACGGAATCATTAATTACTAGTGGGAAGATCACTCCTGGCCAGCAGGAAGAGGCAAAGAGCACTACAGCAAAGCTGCTATATATGTCACTTCCCTTACCCATAATCCCCAGTCATTCTCTTTACCTGTGGTGCAGGTGGAGGTGAAGTTTTGGTGTCTGGTCTACAATCAAGATTTTTTTTATTTTAAAAACAGAGTAGGTTTGCTCTGATCTTTCTAAAGGGTCTAGCCTTAGCCCATGTTATTCTCTTCAGTAGGACAGTGGTGGATTTTGAGCAATTGGGAACTTGTGGGGTACAACCTCACTGCGTTTTCCCAAAACATTTTGCTGCCCTATTTAGATAGCCTGAGTAAGTTTACTCAGTCTTTCTGTATTTCCACAGGTCCATGTGAGGGATGGCATTCTCTCAAACTAGGTGAGCTGTCCTACTGCCGGGCAGATAAATGTTAAGGTAAGTGCCAGTTTTATTTTTCTATGTAAGCAGGGAAAAAATTGGCACTTATTTAGCTGAAACGCTGCAGGGGGACATTTTTTATTTTTCCTGTCAGGATGCAGGTTTTTATGGCAGTTTTTGCAGGCACTGTTAGTGTGAGGAGTTATTTATTTTATTCATGGCTCAGTGAGGATCCGTTCTTAGTAACGGATTATGTACTTTTATTGGGGGTTTTATTGTTTGTTTTTAAGCCTGTTTTCAAGAAAGTTGTTTAAAAAAAAAATTGCTTTTTTGTCAGCTGTAGGACCGGCCCTTTTAGGGAGGTTCTGATTCTTTGATGTCAGTGCTTTTTTTGGGCGCTTTTCTTCACTTCCTGTAAGAGTAAGGTATTCAGATGGCTCTGCTGTTTAGAAGGCCTCTTGCTGTTTTTGCTTCTCTGGAATCCGGATTGTAAACAGGATTGTTTTTTTCCTCAGTTTGCTGCGGGTTGCAAGACAGGTAGGGCACCTCAGTAATTCTGCTGAGGGGTAGTGTTGTCTGGGGTATGTTTTCCTTGATTTGGTAAATTTAAAAGGAACATTTATTTATGAACGTTTTTTTGTTCTGTATAGTATCCTTTGTTAAAAGATAAAAAAAAATGATTTTTTTTTTTTATTTGCTTCTTTTTTTTTTTTTTGTATTATGGATCAAGAGGCTGTGCAGGATGCTACCTGTAGCTTATGTTTTGATGCCCAGGTGAAACCCCCAGTACCTTTTTGTTCTTCATGTATTGAAAGAACTTTAGACTTTTTGACTCTGAGCCATCATTAGCTAAGGCGGATGCTGTTCATGAGCCTCCTGTTTCAGGTGTGCCGCAGCTGTCTCCTCAAGCATCCCAATCCTATTCATCTGCAAATGCAGTGCCCTGCGTTTCCTCTCATGCTCCATCTGGGGTTACTTTTCAAGATATTGCTGCCCAGGTATCCTCTGCGGTCCTCTGCTTTTCCCATGCTGCAGGGAAAACGCAAAAGGAAATTTAAAGAAACAGTAACTAAGGTTTCTGATCCTGAAGTGGTTAATCAAATTTTTCCTCTCAGAAGTCTGAGGATGAAGACTCTTCGTGTGCATCTGAGGGTGAAATATCGGATTCAGGCAGTGTAATTCCTTCTGCTGATGCTGAAGTTGTGTCCTTCAGATTTAAGCTGGAACACCTCCGCTTGTTACTTAAGGAGGTTTTGGCTACCTTGGATGACTCTGATACTACTCTCATTGTTAACTCTAAGAAGTCTAGTAAGCTGAACAAGTATTTTGATGTTCCCTCTGCGGTAGAGGTATTTCCTGTTCAAGACCGTGCTTCTGAGATTTATTGCACGGGAGTGGGAGAGACCTGGTATTCCTTTTTCTCTATCTCCTATTTTTAAGAAAATGTTTCCTATAGCTGACTATTAAAGAGTCATAACAAATGGTTCCTAAGGTGGAAGGAGCTATTTCCACTTTGTCTACGTGGACCACTATTCCCATAGAGGATAGTTGTTCCTTTAAGGATCCAATGGATAAGAAATTGGAGTCATTATTAAAGAAAATGTATGTTCACCAAGGTCTTCAATGGCAGCCTGCGGTGGGTATTGCTACTGTTACAAGTGCTGCAGCTTACTGGTTTGATGCCTTGTCTGATTCTATTCAGACAGATACTCCTCTTGAGGAGATCCAGGACAGGATTAAGGCTCTTAAGTTAGCCAATTCCTTTATTACGGATGCTTCCTTACAGGTCATTAAACTGGGAGCAAAAATGTCTGGTTTTGCGGTTCTAGCTCACAGAGCCTTTTGGTTAAAATCCTGGTCTGCGGATGTTTCTTCTAAATCTAAGTTATTAGCTATTCCCTACAAGAGTAAGACCTTGTTTGGGCCTGGTTTGATTAAATTATTTCAGATATCACAGGAGGAAAGGGATCTTTTCTTCCTCAGGATAAGAAGAATAAGCAGAAAAGGCATCAGAGTAATTTTCGTTCCTTTCGTAACATTAGAGGTAAACCCTCAACTTCCTCTTCCAAGCAGGAACTATCCAAGTCTTCCTGGAAGTCTGGTCAGTCTTGGAACTAGGGGAAACAGTCTAAGAAACCTACGGCTGACTCCAAGTCAGCATGAATGGTCTGCCCCCAATCCAGGAATGGATCTAGTAGAGGGCAGGCTTTCTCAATTTTCTCAGGCTTGGATACGAGATTTCCCAGACCTGTGGGCCATGGAAATTGTATCTCAGGGGTACAAGATAGAATTCAAGACGTTTCTTCCTTCAAGATTATCTGTAGACCAGATAAAAAGAGAGGCTTTCTTAAATTGTATCAAGGATCCTTTTGCCCTGGGAGTTAAAGTTCCAGTTCCTCCACAGGAACAGGGTCTGGGATTTTATGAAAATCTGTTTATGGTTCCCAAGAAAGAGGGGACTTTCAGACCTATTTTAGACCCAAAGTGTTTAAACAAGTTCCTCAGAGTATCTTCCTTCAAGATGGAGACTATACGTTCCATTCTTCCTTTGGTTCAAGAGGGTCAGTTTATGACAACTATAGACTTAAAGGATGTGTACCTTCATGTTCCCATTTCACCAGGATCATCACAAGTTTCTAAGGTTTGCTTTCTTAGATAATCATTTTCAGTTTGTGGCTTTTTCATTCGGCCTTGCCACAGCTCCCAGAATTTTCTCAAAGGGCTCCCACGGTTGGAAGGTGAATCTGGGAAAGAGTTCTCTGATTCCAACCACAAGAGTAGTGTTTTTAGGGACCATAATAGACTCCCTACTAATGAAGATATTTCTGACAGAGGTCAGAAAAACAAAAATATTCGGCTCTTGTCTTGTCCTTCAGTCCTCTCCTTGGTCGTCTGTGGCTCTATGTATGGAGGTAATTGGTCTGATGGTAGCTTCCATGGACATCATTCCGTTTGCTCGGTTCCATCTCAGACCTCTGCAGTTATGCATGTTAAGGCAATGGAACGGGGACTATGCGGATCTGTTTCCTCAAATAGTTCTGGATCAGACAAGGGACTCTCTTCTGTGGTTGTTATCTCAGGAAAACCTCTCTCAGGGAACTTGCTTTCGCAGATCTTCCTGGGTGATCATGACCACGGATGCCAGCCTTCTAGGTCGGGGAACAATTTGGGGGTCATTGAAGATTTAGGGTCTTTGGACTTGGGAGGAGTCAGTTCTCCTTATAAACATTCTAGAACTGAGAGCGATTTTCTATGCTCTACTGGCCTGGCCTCAGTTAGCCTTTGTCCGGTTTATCAGGTTTCAGTCGGACAACAGAACATCAGTGGCGTACATCAACCACCAGGGGGGAACTCAGAGTTCCTTGGCCATGACAGAGATGGCCGGATAATCCAGTGGACGGAGTCTCACAACTGTTGTCTTTCTGCGATCCACATCCCAGGAGTGGACAGTTGGGAGGTGGATTTTCTGAGCCGACAGACCTTTCACCCGGGGGAATGGGAACTCCATCTGTAAGTATTTTCCAGTTTAATCCTCAATAAGGGGCAGCCAGAACTGGATCTCATGGCTTCTCTGCAGAATGCCAAGCTTCTGAAGTATGTCTCGAGGTCAAGGAATCCACAGGTTTTCTTGATAGATGCTCTGGCGGTCCCTTGGAATTTGTCTAGCTTACAAATTTCCGCTGGTCTCTCTCCTGCCAAGAGTTATTGCTCGGATCAAGCAGGAGAGGGCGTCAGTGATACTCATAGCGCCGGTGTGGCCTCGCAGGATCTAGTATGCAGATCTAGTGGAAATGTCTTCTCTACCTTCCTCTGAGAAAGGACCTTCTACTTCAGGGTCCTTTTCTTCATCCAAATCTCGTTTCTCTGAAGCTGACTGCTTGGAGATTGAACGCTTGATTTTATCTAAGCGTGGGTTTTCAGAGTCTGTCATTGAGACCATGATTCAGGCTCGTAAGCCTGTGACAAGAAAGATTTACTATAACATATGGTGTAAATATCTGTATTGGTGTGAAAACAGAGACTATTCTTGGAGTAGAGTCAGGATTTTGTCTTTTCTCCAGGAGGGTCTGGAGAAGGGTTTGTCAGCAAGTACTTCAAAGTTCAGATTTCTGCGTTGTCTATTTTATTGCATAAGCATTTGGCGGATGCACCAGACATGCATTCTTTTTGTCAGGCCTTGGTTAGGATCAGGCCTGTGTTTAAGCCTTTTACTCCTCCCTGGAGTCTTAACCTTGTTCTTAGAGTTTTACAACGGGCTCCTTTTGAACCTATGCATTCCTTAGATATTAAGATGTTGTCTTGAAAGGTTTTGTTTCTTGTGGATATTTCTTCTGCTCGGAGAGTTTCGAAAATCTCAGCTCTGCAGTTTGATTTTCCTTTTTTTTTTTTATTCTAATAAGGTGGTTCTACGTAGTAAATTAGGTTTACTACCTAAGGTTGTTTCTAACAAAAATATTAATCAGGAGATCGTGGTTCCTTCTTTGTGTCCTAATCCTTCTCCTAAGGAGCGCTTGTTGCACAACCTAAATGTTGTGCGTGCTTTGAAGTTTTATCTTAAGGCGACTAAGGACTTTCATCAGTCTTCTGCTTTGTTTGTTTTTCTGTGAAGCGCAAGGGTCAGAAAGCTACGGCTACTTCTCTTTCTCTTTGGCTAAGGAGTTTAATTCATTTGGCCTATGAGACTGCTGGACAGCAACCTCCTGAGAGAATCACTGCTCATTCCATGAGGGCTGTTTCTTCTTCCTGGGCATTTAAAAATGAAGCTTCTGTAGAACAGATTTGCAAGGCTGCAACTTGGTCCTCTTTGCATACTTTTTCAAAGTTTTATAAATTTAATAATTTTGCCTCTGTGGTGCTTTCTGTTTATGTCTACCTGTCTTGTCCCTCCCTTATCATCTGTGTCCTCTAGCTTGCGTATTGAATCCCACTAGTAATTGATGATTCCGTGGATTTACCATATCTTAGGAAAGAAAACATAATTTATGCTTACCTGATACATTTATTTCTTTCCGGATATGGTGAGTCCACGGCCCACCCTTTATTTAAGACAGTTATTTTTCTAAAAACCTCAGGCACCTCTACACTTTTGTGTTATCTTCTTTTTCCATTTTTCCTTCGGCGAATGACTGGGGATTATGGGTAAGGGAAGTGACATATATAGCAGCTTTGCTGTAGTGCTCTTTGCCTCCTCCTGCTGGCCAGGAGTGATATTCCCACTTGTAATTGATGATTCCGTGGACTCACCATATCCGGAAATAAATACATTTATCAGGTAAGCATAAATTATGTTTTTTTCTTTCTTGATTCGCATAGAGCCTGTAATTTTAAGCAGCGTTCTAATTTACTCCTATGATCAATTTTTCTTCGTTCTCTTGCTATCTTTATTTGAAAAATCATTAATAAAAGCTTTGGAGCCGGCCCATTTTATGTTGAGAACCTGGGTTGCACTTGCTGACTGGATGGCTAAATGCAGGCACCAATCGGCAAGCCCTATCCAAGGTACTGAACAAAAAATTGGCCGGCTCCAAAGCTTTCATTCCTGACTTTTCAAATAAAGATAGCAAGAGAACGAAGAAAAATTGACAGTAGGAGTAAATTAGAAAGTTGCTTAAAATTGCCTGCTCTATCTGAGTCATGAAACAAAAAATTGGGGTTTAATATTCCTTTAACCTTCTATAATATTTCCTACCTCTCACATTGGCAACAAACATACTAATCCTCATTTTTGCAACTAACACATTTAATTTTCTTTGTGAATATTTAATAAAGATGTTTATAGGGCTGCATCTATTCATAGTTGTAGAACTTACTTTGCTCAATAATTATTATGTTTGTGTTTTTTTTTTTTTTAAATTAAAGGGACATGAAACCCAAAAAAATTCTTTCATGATTCAGATAGATAATACAATTTTAACAACTTTCTAATTTACTTCTATTATCTAATCTGTTTTATTATCTTGCGGCTAGATTTAGAGTTCTGCGGCCAAAGGGGTGCGTTAGCTACGCGTGCTTTTTTTTCCCCGCACCTTTTAAATACTGCTGGTATTTAGAGTTCACAGAATGGCTGCGTTAGGCTCCAAAAAGGGAGCGTAGAGCATAATTTACCGCCACTGCAACTCTAAATACCAGCGGTGCTTACGGACGCGGCCAGCTTCAACCTAACACCTGCAAAAAAGCAGCGTTCAGCTCCTAACGCAGCCCCATTGTTTCCTATGGTGAAACACTTCCTAAGTCTGCACCTAACACCCTAACATGTACCCCGAGTCTAAACACCCCTAACCTTACACTTATTAACCCCTAATCTGCCGCCCCCGCTATCGCTGACCCCTGCATATTATTTTTAACCCCTAATCTGCCGCTCCGTACAACGTCGCCACCTACGTTATCCCTATGTACCACTAATCTGCTGCCCCTAACACCGCCGACCCTTATATTATATTTATTAACCCCTAATCTGCCGCCCCCAACGTCGCCGCCACCTACCTCCACTTATTAACCCCTAATCTGCCGACCGGACCTCACCGCTACTATAATAAAGTTATTAACCCCTAATCCGCCTCACTCCCGCCTCAATAACCCTATAATACATTTTATTAACCCCTAATCTGCCCTCCCTAACATCACAGACACCTAACTTCAAGTATTAACCCCTAATCTGCCGACCGGACCTCACCACTACTCTATTAAATTTATTAACCCCTAAAGCTAAGTCTAACCCTAACACTAACACCCCCCTAACTTAAATATAATTTTAATCTAACAAAATAAATTAACTCTTATTAAATAAATTATTCCTATTTAAAGCTAAATACTTACCTGTAAATAAATTATAATTATATTGTAGCTATTTTAGGATTAATATTTATTTTACAGGCAACTTTGTATTTATTTTAAACAGGTACAATAGCTATTAAATAGTTAATAACTATTTAATAGCTACCTAGTTAAAATAATTACAAAATTACCTGTAAAAAAAATCCTAACCTAAGTTACAATTAAACCTAACACTACACTATCAATAAATTAATTAAATAAAATACCTACAATTATTTACAATTAAACCTAACACTACACTATCAATAAATTAATTACATACAAATACCTACAAATAAATACAATTAAATAAACTAACTAAAGTACAAAAAATAAAAAAAGAACTAAGTTACAAGAAGAGATCCATCATCAGCCAATCGGAATTAAGGTAGGAAAATTCTGATTGGCTGATTAGCCAATCAGATTCAAGTTCAATCCTAATGGCTGATCGGAACAGCCAATAGAATGCGAGCTCAATCTGATTGGCTGATTCCATCAGCCAATCAGAATTTTCCTACCTTAATTCCGATTGGCTGATAGAATCCTATCAGCCAATCGGAATTCGAGGGACGCCATCTTGGATGACGTCATTTAAAGGAACCGTCATTCGTCGGGAAGTCGTCGGTGAAGAACGATGTTCCGCGTCGGGGGGATGAAGATGGGTCCGGAAGAAAGAAGATTGAAGATGCCGCTTGATAGAAGACTTCAGCCGGATGATGGATCTCTTCAGCCGGATGATGGATCTCTTCAGCCGGATGATGGATCTCTTCAGCCGGATGATGGACCTCTTCAGCCCGATGATGGACCTCTTCAGCCCGATGATGGACCTCTTCAGCCCGATGATGGACTTCTTCAGCCCCTGCTTGAGCTTGGATGAAGACTTCGGAGGCTCCTCTGGACGGATCGGTGATACCCGGCGTGGTGAAGATAAGGTAGGGAGATCTTCAGGGGCTTAGTGTTAGGTTTATTTAAGGGGGTTTGGGTTAGATTAGGGGTATGTGGGTGGTGGGTTGTAATGTTGGGGGGGTATTGTATGTCTTTTTTACAGGCAAAAGAGCAGAATTCTTTGGTGCATGCCCCGCAAAAGGCCCTTTTAAGGGCTGGTAAGGTAAAAGAGCTTTTCTATTTTTATTTTAGAATAGGGTAGGGCATTTTTTTTATTTTGGGGAGCTTTGTTATTTTATTTGGGGGCATAGAGTAGGTGTAATTAGCTTAAAATTGTTGTAATCTTTTTCGAATGTTTGTAAATTATTTTTTTATTTTTTGTAACTTAGTTCTTTTTTTTATTTTTTGTACTTTAGTTAGTTTATTTAATTGTATTTATTTGTAGGCATTTTATGTAATTAATTTATTGATAGTGTAATGTTAGGTTTAATTGTAGATAATTGTAGGTATTTTATTTAATTAATTAATTTATTGATAGTGTAGTGTTAGGTTTAATTGTAACTTAGGTTAGGATTTATTTTACATGTAATTTTGTAATTATTTTAGCTAGGTAGCTATTAAATAGTTATTAACTATTTAATAGCTATTGTACCTGGTTAAAATAAATACAAAGTTGCCTGTAAAATAAATATTAAAGCGTTCAATCTCCATGCAGTCAGCCTCAGAGAAATTAGGCTTGGATGGTTGAAAGGACCCTGAATTAGAAGGTCCTGCCTCAGAGGCAGAGACCATGGTGGACAGGACGACATGTCCACTAGGTCTGCATACCAGGTCCTGCGTGGCCAAGCAGGCGCTATCAGAATCACCGATGCTCTCTCCTGTTTGATCCTGGCAATCAGTCGAGGTAGCAACGGAAATGGTGGAAACACATAAGCCATGTTGAAAACCCAAGGGGCTGCTAGTGCATCTACCAGCACCGCTCCCGGGTCCCTGGACCTGGATCCGTAACAAGGAAGCTTGGCGTTCTGGCGAGATGCCATGAGATCCAGCTCCGGTTCGCCCCAACGAAGAATCAGTTGAGCAAACACCTCCTGGTGAAGTTCCCACTCCCCCGGATGAAAGGTCTGGCGACTTAGAAAGTCCGCCTCCCAGTTCTCCACGCCTGGGATGTAGCTCGCTGACAGGTGACAAGAGTGAGACTCTGCCCAGCGAATTATCTTCGAGACTTCCAACATCGCTAGGGAACTCCTGGTTCCCCCTTGATGATTGATGTAAGCCACAGTCGTGATGTTGTCCGACTGAAATCTGATGAACCTCAGTGTTGCTAACTGAGGCCAAGCTAGAAGAGCATTGAATATTGCTCTTAATTCCAGAATGTTTATTGGGAGGAGTTTCTCCTCCTGAGTCCACGATCCCTGAGCCTTCAGGGAGTTCCAGACTGCACCCCAGCCTAGTAGGCTGGCATCTGTTGTTACAATCGTCCAATCTGGTCTGCGAAAAGTCATTCCTTTGGACAGATGAACCCGCGACAACCACCAGAGAAGAGAATCTCTGGCCTCCTGGTCCAGATTTAGTAAAGGGGACAGATCCGAGTAATCCCCATTCCACTGACTTAGCATGCATAGTTGCAGCGGTCTGAGATGCAGGCGCGCAAATGGCACTATGTCCATTGCCGCGACCATTAAGCCGATTACTTCCATGCACTGAGCTACTGATGGGCTTGGAATGGAATGAAGGACACGGCAAGCATTTAGGATTTTTGATAACCTGGACTCCGTCAGGTAAATCTTCATCTCTACAGATTCTATAAGAGTCCCTAGAAAGGGAACCCTTGTGAGTGGTAACAGAGAACTCTTTTCCATGTTCACTTTCCACCCATGCGACCTCAGAAACGCTAGAACTATCTCTGTATGAGACTTTGCATTTTGAAAACTTGACGCTTGTATCAGAATGTCGTCTAGGTACGGAGCCACCGCTATGCCTCGCGGTCTTAGTACCACCAGAAGGGAGCCCAGAACCTTTGTAAAAATTCTCTGGGCCGTAGCCAACCCGAAGGGAAGAGCTACAAACTGGTAATGCCTGTCTAGAAAGGCAAACCTTAGGTACCGATAATGATCTTTGTGAATCGGTATGTGAAGGTAGGCATCCTTTAAGTCCACTGTGGTCATATACTGACCCTCTTGGATCATGGGTAGGATGGTTCGAATAGTTTCCATTTTGAGCGATGGAACCCTTAGGAATTTGTTTAAGATCTTCAGGTCCAAGATTGGCCTGAAGGTTCCCTCTTTTTTGGGAACCACAAACAGATTTGAGTAAAAACCTTGCCCTTGTTCCGTCCGCGGAACCGGGTGGATCACTCCCATTACTAAGAGGTCTTGTACACATCGTAGAAATGCCTCTTTCTTTAATAGGTTTGTTGATAACCTTGACAGATGAAATCTCCCTTGTGGAGGAGAAGTTTTGAAGTCCAGAAGGTATCCCTGAGATATGATATCCAACGCCCAGGGATCCTGGACATCTCTTGCCCAAGCCTGGGCGAAGAGAGAAAGTCTGCCCCCCACTAGATCCGTTTCCGGATAGGGGGCCCTTTCTTCATGCTGTCTTAGGGGCAGAAGCAGGTTTTCTGGCCTGCTTGCCCTTGTTCCAGGACTGGTTGCCTTTCCAACCCTGTCTGTAACGATTAGCAGTCCCTTCCTGTTTTGGAGCGGAGGAAGTTGATGCTGCTCCTGCCTTGAAATTACGAAAGGCACGAAAATTAGACTGTTTGGCCTTTGATTTGGCCCTGTCCTGAGGAAGGGTGTGACCCTTACCTCCAGTAATGTCAGCAATAATTTCTTTCAAGCCGGGCCCGAATAAGGTTTGCCCTTTGAAAGGAATATTAAGCAATTTAGATTTAGAAGTGATATCTGCTGACCAGGATTTAAGCCATAGCGTTCTGCGCGCCTGGATGGCGAATCCGGAGTTCTTAGCCGTTAGTTTGGTTAAATGCACAACGGCATCCGAAATAAATGCATTAGCTAGCTTAAGGGCTCTAAGCTTGCTCATAATCTCATCCAATGGTGCTGTGCGGATAGCCTCTTCCAGAGACTCAAACCAGAATGCCGCTGCAGCAGTGACGGGCGCAATGCATGCAAGGGGCTGTAATATAAAACCTTGTTGAACAAACATTTTCTTAAGGTAACCTTCTAATTTTTTATCCATTGGATCTGAGAAAGCACAGCTATCATCCACCGGGATAGTGGTACGCTTGGCTAAAGTAGAAACTGCTCCCTCCACCTTAGGGACCGTCTGCCATAAGTCTCGTGTGGTGCCGTCTATTGGAAACATCTTTCTAAATATCGGAGGGGAAAAGGGCACACCGGGTCTATCCCACTCCTTGCTAATAATCTCTGTAAGCCTTTTAGGTATAGGAAAAACGTCAGTACACACCGGCACCGCATAGTATTTATCCAGCCTACATAATTTCTCTGGGATTGCAACCGTGTCGCAATCATTCAGAGCCGCTAACACCTCCCCTAGCAATACACGGAGGTTCTCAAGCTTAAATTTAAAATTTGAAATTTCTGAATCCGGTCTCCCCGGATCAGATCCGTCACCCACAGAATGAAGCTCTCCGTCCTCATGTTCTGCAAATTGTGACGCAGTATCGGACATGGCTCTCGTATCATCAGCGCACTCTGTCCTTAACCCAGAGCTATCGCGCTTGCCTCTTAACTCAGGCAAATTAGATAATACCTCTTTCATAACATTAGCCATATCATGCAAAGTGATTTGTAAGGGCCTTGATGTACTTGGCGCCACAATCTCACGCACCTCCTGAGCGGGAGGCGAAGGTACTGACACGTGAGGAGAGTTAGACGGCATAACTTCCCCCTCGTTGTCTGGTGATAATTTCTTTACCGGTAAAGACTGACTTATTTAAAGTAAAATCAATACAATTGGTACACATATTTCTATTGGGCTCCACATTGGCTTTTAAACATACTGAACAAGTAGATTCATCTGTATCAGACATGTTTAAACAGACTAGCAATGAAGGCTAGCAAGCTTGGAAAAACTTTCAATAAATTTACAAGCAATAGAAAAAAACGCTTCAGCGCTTTCAAAAAACACAAAAAAAAAAAAAAAGAAAACTGTCACAGTTGAAATAACAATGAACTAATTCAGTTATAGCCAACAAATTTAACAGAAAATGTATGAATTTAGCAGAGGATTGCACCCACTAGCAAACGGATGATTAACCCCTCAATACCCAAAAAAACAGATAATCAATTTCAGATTTAACGCTTTTATCACAGTCAAACACACTGTCACAGGTCTGCTGTGACTGATTACCTCCCTCAAAAATGAATTTTGAAGACCCCTGAGCTCTCTGGAGACGTCCTGGATCAAGGAGGAAGAAGCAGGAAGACTGTGCTAGAATTTTAACTGCGCAACAAGGCGCTAAAAAAAGGCCCCTCCCACTCATATTACAACAGTGGGAGACCTGTTACAACGGTTTCTATGCAGAAATAAACGTTAGCCATATGGAAAAAAATCATGCCCAAAAAGATTTATCACCAAAGTACCTCACAAAAACGAATAACATGCCAGTAAACTTTTCCAGTGTTATGCAAAGTTGTCACTAAGCCTGCTACCAGTCGCTTCTACTGCAGTTAAGGCTCATACATTTATTTCAGTATTAACAGTATTTTCTCAGTCAAATTCTAGTCCCTAGAAAATAACTCAACTGCGCATACATTTATCAGCCTGATACCAGTCGCTACTACTGCATTAAAGGCTGTACTTACATCATATGGGTAACAGCAGTGTTTTCTTAGTCAATTCCATTCCTAGAAAATATTATACTGCACATACCTCATTTGCGGGGGACTCCGCATGCTATTCCCTTTTCTGAAGTTACCCCACTCCTCAGAATGTGCGAGAACAGCCAGTGGATCTTAGTTACGTCTGCTAAGATCATAGAAAACGCAGGCAGATTTTCTTCTTCTAAATACTGCCTGAGAGAAAAAACAGCACACTCCGGTGCCATTTTAAAATAATAAACTTTTGATTGAAGAATAATTAAGTAAAAAACTCCTATATCCTCTCACAACCTCCTTCGTTGAGACTTGCAAGAGAATGACTGGATATGACATGTGAGGGGAGGAGCTATATAGCAGCTCTGCTTGGGTGATCCTCTTGCAACTTCCTGTTGGGAAGGGAATATATCCCACAAGTAATGGATGATCCGTGGACTGGATACACTACAAGAGAAATAAATTTATCAGGTAAGCATAAATTATGCTTTTTTGCCAGAATTCATTTTTTGCATTTTCATCGATTACTCATCGTAAAGTTTTTGGTAATATCTAAAAAATGTGTGTCTGACTTTGGATGCCTGGGTGTGGTGTCTATCTCCTTCCCTTATATTAGAGATTATATTCCTATTTTTTTTTTTTAACTTTAACCAGTTTTGCCAAATACCCAGCAGAAATACCATGTGGGCCTTGAAACAAAGACTTATTTTTCAATTCTTCAGTTGCCCAATTCTGTTTTAAGAAAATTTCTCTTTTAACCTTTGCCTTTTTATATTTTTCCCATGTGGATATCTGGGGATTACTTAAATAAAGGTTATATGCGTTCTTTAATTGATTTGCTAGCTGGATTTCACGGGCCTTAGTCTTCTTTTTTAACCTACACATATATGCTACAATCTCTACGCAAAGTACAGCTTTCCCTGCTTCCTATAAAATCTCCGGTTTATCAGAAAATGTAAGATTATCTTTTATAAAAAATTTCCAAATATTGGCTAACCAATTACAGAATCTACTATTATTACTCATATATTTTGGGAAACAGAAATTATTCTTAGGCAATATCTTTCTGGATGACCCGTGGACTGAACACACTTAACAAGAGAAATATTTTTTATGTAATCTAGAGAGTGCAACCTTTTCATATAATGAGCTAGAATGCATTTTTTCAAATCAGAGCTGCTAGACACATAGGGCCAGATTACGTGTGGAGTGCTGTTTATCTCTCCCGCTCGCTCACTAACTCCGCTATAAGGAAGCTTTTTGCGCGTGTCAGGTAGAACTCACATAAGTTAAAAGTAAAAAGTTTTCACTTGCACACTAACCTGATGCGTGCAAAAAGCTGAAGTTAGAAACCTAACACCCTACACGTGCACAAATCAGATCACATATTCTCAAATGCACTAAACCCAACATGAAAATATGAATATTTCACATTCTAATGTTCTTCACAAAGCAGTATATGTTCTATTTATTCATAAATACATATATCTGATCCCATTTACTTTCAACTGCACTAACAGTCATGATAAACCTGATATCGCTTGTGCATAACTGTTAGCATACCACTCATAATCTGGCCCATAATAATTAAAACAAAAACAAATATTCTTAAAGGGACATGAAACCCAAATTTTTTATTTCATGATTCAGATAGAGAATACAATTTCAATCAACTTCACAATTTACTTCTATTATTTAATGTGCTTCTTTCTCTTGTTATTCTTTGCTGAAATGTTTATCTAGGCAAGTTCATGTGCAGCAGAGAATCTAGGTTCTAGCTGTTGATTGGTCGCTGCATATATAAACTGATTGTCATGGCTCACCCATGTGTTCAGTTAGAAACCAGAAGTGCATTGCTGCTCCTTCAACAAATAATACCAACGCCTAGATTTAGAGTTCTGCGTTAGCCGTCAAAACCAGCGTTAGAGGCTCCTAACGCTGGTTTTGGGCTACCGCTGGTATTTAGAGTCAGTCAGGAAAGGGTCTAACGCTCACTTTCCAGCCGTGACTTTTCCATACCGCAGATCCCCTTACGCTAATTGTGTATCCTATCTTTTCAATGGGATCTTTCTAACGCCGGTATTTAGAGTCTTGGCTGAAGTGAGCGTTAGAAATCTAACGACAAAACTCCAGCCGCAGAAAAAAGCCAGGAGTTAAGAGCTTTCTGGGCTAACGCTGGTTCATAAAGCTCTTAACTACTGTGCTCTAAAGTACACTAACACCCATAAACTACCTATGTACCCCTAAACCGAGACCCCCACATCGCCGCAACTCTAATAAAATTTTTTAACCCCTAATCTGCTGACCGCAGACCGCCGCAACCTACATTATTCCTATGTACCCCTAATCTGCTGCCCCTAACACCGCCGACCCCTATATTATATTTATTAAACTCCAATCTGCCCCCCCCAATGTCGCCGCCAACTACCAACTACCAAACCAAAGCGTGGTTTTTCGGAGTCGGTTATTGATACATTAATACAGGCTCGGAAACCTGTTACCAGAAAAATTTACCATAAGATACTCATGGAGTAAGGTTAGGATTCCTAGGATATTGGCTTTTCTACAAGAAGGTTTAGAAAAGGGTCCGCCCTGTCTTTTTTTGAGGCAGTTCTAAATTTTAATTAAAGCTCCAGTCACCACTGCACCCTATAGTTTCTCCTTTCTCGTCTTGTTTCGGTCGAATGACTGGATATGACATGTGAGGGGAGGAGCTATATAGCAGCTCTGCTTGGGTGATCCTCTTGCAACTTCCTGTTGGGAAGGAGAATATATCCCATAAGTAATGGATGACCCGTGGACTGAACACACTACAAGAGAAATAAATTTATCAGGTAAGCATAAATTATGTTTTTTTCACCTTTCCATAGAATGTTACTTTAAAATGTAGTTTTGCCAAGCATTTACTGTTGGTTTCTATTTATTTTTCAGCAACTAAAGGAGCAGAAAAATGCAGGGAACAGAACTAATGAGGTAAAGTAAATCATGTACTGTATTTGTCTCTGTACGATCTAGATTACAGGAGACATATTATCTTTGGCACATAGTGTGATTTTTAGTAGTTTTCTAATACTGTTGTTTATCTTACTGATTGGCAGTCTTCATTTACTGCTTTCTAAATAAGAGCATTGCTATTTTTATATTTATTATCAAAGGGTTTGTGCTGGTTACTACAGATCAATTATTTGTTAACACAACGAATGCTGGTTTTTGTTCTAGAAAATATTGAATGTTTGTTTTTTTTTTGCCAGAAATGTACATTTTATAAGATCAAATGTAAAGTTCAATAAAAAAACAAACAAACATTTGTAGTAACAAAATTAACAATGTTGGTTGTCTATTTTGTTTGAGTATTATGTTTTGGGAAGAATGCAGTAACTTTTTTGTGAGGTTTTCAGAGTCTAGTTGGAGTATTTAAAGACCACATTATGTTCAATTAAAAGCAATTTTAATTAATAGCAAAGTAACTTTGGTATTTAATGGTGAGTTGTTCATTTGTAAATACTTTGTTTAGGGGCCACTGATTGTTACAGAGGAACTTCACTCCTTGAGCTTTGAGACACAGCTCTGCCAGCCTGGGCTAGTAGTAGATTTAGAGGTAAGTATATAGTGATAATACACACACTTTCACTAGCTAGATAGAGAGAGATACAGATATTTAGAGTTGTAGATATATAGATATGAATAATGCCAACCTTTAGAGAGTCTTCTATGACACAGTGGGCTAGAAAGACTGAAGAAAAAAAAAACACACCTGGTCAGAAAATCTTGTGGTATAATTTTACGATAAACGAAACTGGAAATCATAGAGTGATTAAAGTCTTTTTTTATTTATTGCCAAAGCTGATTAATGGTATTGCCTGGGTTGGTGGTAATCTATGTATTCATTTGGTGAAGTTTTTTCTGTGTTTATTTTTTATAAATTTGCACACTCTATTACGCTAAATATTTGTGTCCTTTTCAACAGACAGCCTCACTCCCTATTGTGGTTATATCTAATGTCAGCCAACTGCCAAGTGGGTGGGCCTCCATGCTGTGGTATAACATGCTGACGTCTGAAACAAAGGTATGCTAGAATGTGTGGTTTATGTTCATAGAAAGTCTATTTGTTTACCACTATGCATACATAATTATACATAGTGTGTATAGCAGTAATAAATATGTGTGTGTTCCTTTTCAACAAAGGTTACCAAGAGAACAAAGCACATTTGAAAATAGAATTGAATTTAAAAGGGTCTTAAAATTACATGTCCTATCGGAATCATGCACGTTTAATTTCAACTTTCCTATCCCTTTTAATGCTGCCAGGTTTTGCTTTTTCAGAGAAGTATAGGGATATATCAGTTGCGATATCCAGGGATACGTCTATTTTGTTGTAGTCAATCAGATGTCAAATGCAAATGAGCTTGTGCACTGCATGAAAGTTTTAGTAGGAAATGGAATCTGTTGAATACTAACAGCCAATTAATCTTGACTGTAAGACACATAAATTCACACAGAACTATACATTAAAGTGAAGGTCAATTTTGATGAATTAGTGCCCGGTTTTTAATAATCCTATTAAAAACAAGGGAACTTTAATTCATCAAAATTGACATTTCACTGTATTCTTCAAAAACATATCTTTTAATCCTGGCAGCCGCCTCAGCACTACCTCCGCCCGTTGCAAGCCGTCTTCGCAGGTCCAAAATGACGAATCCGTCTTCCTCCAATCACGGCGTTGCATCAAGCCACGATTCCCCCGGGGGAAGCCATGATTGGAGGAAGCCGGATTCGTCATTTCTGAAGTCTGCAGAGGCTTCCGACTGCCGGGGGAATCGCTGGAGCGGCTGCCAGGATTAAAAGGTAAGTTTTTGAAGAAAACAGTGAAATGTCAATTTTGATGAATTAAAGTGCCCTTGTTTTTAATAGGATTATTAAAAAACGGGCACTAATTCAGCAAAATTGACCTTCACTTTAAATAGGAGATGACCATTACTCTGAAGAGACTATACTGAGTTAGCCTAATCCTATGAATGATGCAGTAACAAACTATAAGATGCACAGAGTCTTATTACGTTTTAATGAAATCATTGTATGCACATGTTTGATTACTAACTAGTTGTCTGAAATAGTTATTTTTTGTCTATTTATGATACTGTTCTTGTTATCTTTGTGTTGACAAATAATTTATACTTTTTGTTGATTCGTCCATAGAATCTTTCCTTCTTCCTGAATCCTCCAGCAGCCAGATGGTGTCAACTGTCAGAAGTCTTGACGTGGCAGTTCTCCTCTGTAACCAAAAGAGGCCTCAATCAAGATCAGCTGAGCATGCTGGGAGAAAAGTTATTAGGTAAAATAAAAGTTATACCGTGGTCCCCTCAATGCACTGTTACTAAGTCTACCAGAAATAGATTTCTGCTTCAAATATTAGTAGTAGTAGTATTGTTGTTGTTTCAATTTTTAAGTACTGCCAAACTCAGTAGTGTGTGTGTGTGTATATATATATATATACATACATATTGTATACTAGTAATTAATAGTTACAGTAGTCTACATGGACAGTTACCTATAGTGCTCATTACATTGCATTGTACAATATGATCATTGATAGCACAAATAATGCTTATTTGTTGTTTATACCAAAATGAAAGCTAATTCTGCAAAGAGATAAAAGACGCCTCATGGTGTAGTATTTTGGGTAATACAGTGTGAAGTTAGGAATAAGAACACTTTCACAAGCAGCAAGTATGGTGCAGTACCATCAAGCTGGTTCCTCAGTCAGAGGTCGGCAACCTATAGCCTACAAGCCACATTTTTGGTAATATATATATTTTTTTTCCCCTTTTTATATATATATATATATAATTTATATTTATTAAATAATGTATATAACAATTTTAGGAATCTCAATTTTCACTATATCAGTATATTTATTGAATAATACACAGTATATACAGATATTAGTCACATAATTTGTATTATGTGGTGGTTTTTTACTATTATTATTATCTTCATTTATTTTTTTGCTATGTAGGTGACTGCGGCCCCTAATGAATTCAGACGTTGTATCGGGCCCTTATATGGAAAAAGGTTGCTGACCCCTGCTCTGTCGTTCATCCAGCTGCCCATGAAACTTTGCAACTTGTTCAGAAAGGGACAGTTACCCTGTAATTACTGACATTTCCGTTGTGTTGCTATAGAATAACCTATCTGCCAAGTCTAAATGTTTACAAAACAAATTAACATTCATTTTACTGTAATCGTTTTTTTCAGGAGCCAAACTCCATCCACCATTTTCATTATTTAGTAGAGCCAACTAGTTATAACCAACTAGGTGCATATATGTAGCATAGTTTGCCTTGAGAAGTCAGCAGGGTGTCTTTCAGCTAATGAGTATTAGAAAACCCCAATTTTCAGAGCAAAATTACATGAAAAGGGGGCAAAATTAATAATGAAAGTATATTGCAATGTTGTTTCATTACTAAACAATTTGATATAAATATTTCAAGTGATAGTAGGTAGCTCAAAAGGCAGCTCAAAAAAGGCCATAACTTAAATAAAAGGTGACAAGTTTCACAGCTAAAAGTTTACGGTTTCGTCAGACGCTGTGAAGCATGTCATTTACATTTTTAAATAGCGTATAAATTTATATGTAATGGGCATTATTTGAGCTTCCTACTACCATTTGGAACAAGTTGTGAAGAGCCGCGGGTAGTTGGCTGGATGACTGAGAGGATTCTGCACCATACCATTCATTGCTGTTTGTGAGTGTTCTTATTTTTTTGTCATCTCAAATCCTACACCCTGAGGTGCCTTTTCTTTCTGTAGAACTGGCTTCTTCTATACAGTCACCCCTATTTGTTTGAAGAGTGCTACTGAAACTGTATATTGGAGTTGAATTTTTTCTTAAACTGTTTACTGGGACTTCACATCTCTTAATAGAGTCCTTTTATAATACTGTTTTGTATTTGATTTTTTGCAAAAAGAAAACTAAATGGCTATTGGATCCTATGTAGCCAGAATCACAATTTCAGATCTAAAGGTACATGAAACCCAAAGCATTTCTTTCATGAATCAGATAAAGAATACAATTTTAAACAGCTTTATAATTTACTTCTATCATCTAATCTGTTTCATTACTGGTTTCTAACTGAACACATGGGTGAGCCAATCACAATTGATAAATAAATGCAGCAACCAATCAACAGCTAGAACCTAAGTTCTCTGCTGCTTCCTGAGATTTCCTAGATAAACCTTTCAGCAAATAATAACAAGAGAACGAAGCAAATTAAATAATAGAAGTAAGTTGGAAAGTTGTTTAAAGTTGTATTCTCTATCTATGAA
The DNA here is from genome assembly GCF_027579735.1 of Bombina bombina. Classification (NCBI taxonomy): domain Eukaryota; kingdom Metazoa; phylum Chordata; class Amphibia; order Anura; family Bombinatoridae; genus Bombina; species Bombina bombina. Next base: position 506,956,742 of record NC_069499.1, read on the forward strand.
TCGTGAAAGAAAATTTTTGGGTTTCATGTCCCTTTAAGGATAGTTTAATGTCTAATTTATTTTATTGCAGGAGGGCTTGAGCAGAAGACAGGTCAGGCAGGCTAGAATCTACACAATAGGGACTAAGGCAGTACAGGAACTGCAGGTAAAAGGATAACCAGGGTCAGGCCAAAGTCAACAACTTCTGAGTAGATTAGGTACGAGAACAGAAGATAAGAGGATAGTCAAAAAATGCAAACAGTAGGACACCAGCGGCATAACCAGGAATGTTCACAAACAGGCAGAGAATAAGGCAGATTTAGTCATTAAATAGCACTGAACATGAGAAAACAGACCTAATGTGGCGAATGATACGGAAACCAAAAAAATTATGCAACAGGCAAATCGTTGGAAAAAAAATTCAGAGTAAAAGGGTAAATACCTATTGCTAGGAGGGAATTGTCACAGGATCGTACAGTTCCTTCAGCCTGTAATGTAATCGATAAACCCCTGATAAGCAAACCATGACGTAACAATTTTATATCATTAAAAGGATTTTGTGATTGCTAGAAAAACACTGACAAGATCGGCAGATGCTCAGTAGTCATTATCTGCTAGAAACAAGCATAAGATTGTAATCAACATTAGCATAGATGCATCCTAATCCTAGTAAAAATATATAGCAGATAGCAGATAGGGAGCAAGAGTCTGTCCTGACAAATATTTATTATTGAATAACCGTAGTAAAACATTTAAATAATCAAAATACATTTTTTTTTTTCAAATAGATAAAAATACCAGATATTGAAAAATGTATCCAGATGTCAACAATAGCAGAATAGATTGTAGAACAAGAGGAAATGTGTAGCAGAGGTGGGGAGAAAAACAACATTAAAAGGCAAATGGTGAATGATAGAATTCTCAGTTATGATTCTATGATTATATTCCATTCCAAGCAATAAATTACTTCATTATTTTACTCTTTTGCCTTATGCATTGTTTAACAAATCATTGTTACATTCTCAGCCACTTTGTTTTATTCTTGTTTAAATCAAGGTGATTCATATATAAATGTTTTCCACAATGCCTGGTAGATTTAATTATTTAGCAAATTAAATTTTCTAAATTTTTATCTAGGACCCAACAGTACTGATGATCTTATTCCATGGACAAGATTCTGCAAGGTAAATTATATTCTACTAATCCTAAAGCCCGTTCACACGGGCTATTTTTTGCAGTACATCTGTCCCACCCCTTGCTCTCTCTCTTTCTCCCCCTCTCTTTTGCTCTCTCTCTCTCCCCCTCTCTTTTGCTCTCTCTCTCTCCCCCTCTCTTTTGCTCTCTCTCTCTCCCCCTCTCTTTTGCTCTCTGTCTCTCCCCCTCTCTTTGGCTCTATCTCTCTCTCTCTCTCTCTCTCTCTCCCCCCTCTCTTTTGCTCTCTCTCTCCCCCCTCTCTTTTGCTCTCTCTCTCCCCCCTCTCTTTTGCTCTCTCTCTCCCCCCTCTCTTTTGCTCTCTCTCTCCCCCCTCTCTTTTTTGCTCTCTCTCCCCCCTTTCTTTTTTGCTCTCTCTCCCCCCTCTCTTTTGCTCTTTCCCATTTCTTTTCCGCTCTCTCCCCCTCTCTTTTGCGCTCTCTCTCTCCCCCTCTCTCTTTTGCGCTCTCTCTCTCTCCCACTCTCTCGTTTGCGCTCTCTCCCACTCTCTCTTTTGCGCTCTCTCCCCCTCTCTCTTTTGCTCTCTCTCCCCCCTCTCTTTTCCTCTCTCTCCCCCTCTCTTTTGCTCTCTCTCTCCCCCCTCTCTTTTGCTCTCTCTCTCCCCCCTCTCTTTTGCGCTCTCTCTCCCTCTCTCTTTTGCTCTCTCTCTCCCCCCTCTCTTTTGCGCTCTCTCTTCCTCTCTCTTTTGCGCTCTCTCTCCCGCTCTCTCTTTTGCGCTCTTCCCCCCTCTCTTTTGCTCTCCCCCCTCCTCTTTTGCTCTCTCTCTCCCCCCTCTCTTTTGCGCTCTCTCTCCCCCCTCTCTTTTGCTCTCCCCCCCTCCTCTTTTGCTCTCTCTCTCCCCCCTCTCTTTTGCGCTCTCTCTCCCTCTCTCTTTTGCGCTCTCTCTCCCGCTCTCTCTTTTGCGCTCTTCCCCCCTCTCTTTTGCGCTCTTTCCCCCTCTCTCTTTTGCACTCTCCCCCCCTCTCTTTTGCGCTCTCTCTCTCCCCCTCTCTTTTGCTCCCTCTCCCCCCTCTCTTTTGCGCTCTCTCTCCCCCCTCTCTTTTGCGCTCTCTCTCCCCCCTCTCTTTTGCGCTCTCTCTCTCCCCTCTCTTTTGCGCTCTCCCCCCCTCTTTTGCTCCCTCTCCTCTCTCTTTTGCTCTCTCTCCCCCCTCTCTTTTGTGCTCTCTCCTCCCTCTCTTTTGCTCTCTCCCCCCTCTCTTTTGCTCTCTCTCCCCCCTCTTTTTGCTCCCTCTCCCCTCTCTTGCTCTTTCCCCTCTTTTTTGCTCTCTCCCCCTCTCTTTTGCACTCTCGCTCCACCTCTCTTTTGCGCTCTCTCTCCCCCCTCTCTATTGCTCTCCCCCCTCTCTTTTGCTCTCCCCCCCTCCTCTTTTGCTCTCTCTCTCCCCCCTCTCTTTTGCTCTCTCTCTCCCCCCTCTCTTTTGCGCTCTCTCTCCCTCTCTCTTTTGCGCTCTCTCTCCCTCTCTCTTTTGCGCTCTCTCCCGCTCTCTCTTTTGCGCTCTTTCCCCCCTCTCTTTTGCACTCTCTCCCCCCTCTCTTTTGCGCTCTTTCCCCCTCTCTTTTGCTCCCTCTCCCCCTCTCTTTTGCGCTCTCTCTCCCCCCTCTCTTTTGCGCTCTCTCCCCCCTCTCTTTTGCGCTCTCTCTCTCTCCCCTCTCTTTTGCGCTCTCCCCCCCTCTTTTGCTCCCTCTCCTCTCTCTTTTGCTCTCTCTCTCCCCCTCTCTTTTGCGCTCTCTCCCCCCTCTCTTTTGCTCTCTCTCCCCCCTCTTTTTGCTCCCTCTCCCCTCTCTTGCTCTTTCCCCTCTCTTTTGTGCTCTCTCTCCCCCCTCTTTTTTGCTCTCTCCCCCTCTCTTTTGCACTCTCGCTCCACCTCTCTTTTGCGCTCTCTCTCCCCCCTCTCTTTTGCGCTCTCTCTCCCTCCTCTCTTTTGCGCTCTCTCTCCCCCTCTCTTTTGTGCTCTCTCTCCCCCCTCTCTCTTGCACTCTCTCTCTCCCTCTCTTTTGCGCTCTCTCTCCCCCTCTCTCTTGCGCTCTCTCTCTCCCTCTCTCTTGCGCTCTCTCTCCCCCTCTCTTTTGCGCTCTCTCTCCCCCCTCTCTTTTGCGCTCTCTCTCCCCCCTCTCTTTTGCGCTCTCTCTCCCCCTTCTCTTTTGCGCTCTCTCTCCCCCTCTCTTTTGCGCTCTCTCTCCCCCTCTCTTTTGCTCTCTCTCCCCCCTCTCTTTTGCGCTCTCTCTCCCCCCTCTCTTTTGCGCTCTCTCTCCCCCCTCTCTTTTGCGCTCTCTCCCCCTCTCTTTTGCGATCTCTCTCTCCCCCTCTCTTTTGCGCTCTCTCTCCCCCTCTCTTTTGCTCTCTCTCCCCCCTCTCTTTTGCGCTCTCTCTCCCCCCTCTCTTTTGCGCTCTCTCTCCCCCCTCTCTTTTGCGCTCTCTCTCCCCCCTCTCTTTTGCGCTCTCTCTCCCCCCTCTCTTTTGCGCTCTCTCTCCCCCCTCTCTTTTGCGCTCTCTCTCCCCCCTCTCTTTTGCGCTCTCTCCCCCTCTCTTTTGCGCTCTCTCCCCCTCTCTTTTGCGATCTCTCTCTCCCCCTCTCTCTTTTGCACTCTCCTCCTCTCTCTTTTGCGCTCTCTCCCCCTCTCTCTTTTTCGCTCTCTCCCCCCTCTCTTTTGCGCTCTCTCCCCCCTCTCTTTTGCGCTCTCTCTCTCCCCCTCTCTCTTTTGCGCTCTCTCTCTCCCCCTCTCTCTTTTGCGCTTTCTCCCCCTCTCTCTTTTGCTCTCTCGCTCCCCCTCTCTTTTGCGCCCTCTCGCTCCCCCTCTCTTTTGCGCCCTCTCGCTCCCCCTCTGTTTTGCTCTCTCTCCCCCCTCTTTTTTGCTCTCTCTCCCCCTCTCTTTTGCGCTCTCTCGCTCCACCTCTCGCTCTTTCTACCCCCTCTCTTTTGCTCTTTCTCCCCCTCTCTCTCTCTCTCTCTCTCCCCTCTCCCCCTTCTTTTGCTCTCTCTCCCCCTCTCGCTATTGCTCTCTCCCCCCTCTCTCTTCTTTTGCTCCCTGTCTTCCCCTCTCTTTTGCTCACTCTCTCTCCCCTATCTCTTTTGCGCACTCTCCCCTCTCTTGCGCTCTCTGTCCCCCTCTCTCTTTTGCGCTCTCTCCCCCTCTCTTTTGCTCTTTCCCCTCTCTTTTGCTCTTTCCCCCTCTCTTTTGCTCCCTCTCTTTTGCTCCCTCTCCCCTCTTTTGCTCTCTCCCCCCTCTCTTTTGCGCTCTCGCTCTCCTCCTCTCTTTTGTGCTCTCGCTCTCCTCTCTTTTGCGCTCTCTCTCTCTCTCTCCCCCCTCTCTTTTGCACTCTCTCTCCCCCTCTCTCTCCCCTCTCCCCCTTCTTTTGCTCTCTCTCCCTCTCTCTCTATTGCTCTCTCCCCCCTCTCTCTTCTTTTGCTCTCTGTCTTCCCCTCTCTTTTGCTCACTCTCTCTCCCCTATCTCTTTTGCGCTCTCTCCCCTCTCTCTTTTGCGCTCTCTCTCTCCCTCTCTCTTTTTCGCTCTCTCCCCCTCTCTTTTGCTCTTTCCCCTCTCTTTTGCTCTTTCCCCTCTCTTTTGCTCTTTCCCCTCTCTTTTGCTCTTTCCCCCTCTCTTTTGCTCCCTCTCCCCTCTCTTTTGCTCCCTCTCCCCTCTTTTGCTCTCTCCCCCCCTCTCTTTTGTGCTCTCGCTCTCCTCTCTTTTGCGCTCTCTCTCTCCCCCTCTCTTTTGTGCGCTCTCCCCCCTCTCTTTTGCGCTCTCTCTCCCCCCTCTCTTTTGCGCTCTCTCTCCCTCCCTCTTTTTTGTGCTCTCTCTCTCCCCTCTCTTTTGCGCTCTCTCTCTCCCCTCTCTTTTGCTCTTTCTCCCCCCTCCCTCCCCTCTTTTGCTCTGTCTCCCCCTCTCTATTGGTCTCTCTCTCCCCCCTCTCTTCTTTTGCTCTCTCTCTCTCCTCTCTTTTGCTCTCTCTCCCTCCTCTCTTTTGCTCTCTCTCTCTCCATCCTTCTCTTTTGCTCTCTCTCTCCCCTCTCCCCCCTCTCTTTTGCTCTCTTCCCCCCCTCTTTTGCTCTTTCTCTCCCCTCTCCCCTCCTCTTTTGCTCTCTCCCCCCCCCTCTCTCTTTCCCCCTCTGATTGCTCTCTTCTCCCCCCCTCTTTTGCTCTCTCTCCCCCTCTCTATTGCTCTCTCTCCCCCTCTCTCTCTCTCTCCCCCTCTCTCTTCCCTCTTTCTCCTCTCTTTTGCTCTTTCCCCTCTCTTTTGCTCTCTCCCCTCTCTTTTGCTCTCTCCCCCCTCTCTTTTGCTCTCTCTCTTACCCTCTATTTAGTTCTTTCCCATCTCTTTTGCTCTCTCCCCTTTCTTTCTATCTCCTTCCTCTCTCTCGCGACTGTGCCCGGAATCCCACCCCCACCCCCGCCCGGTCACAACCCCCGCTCACACCCGGCCACGCCCACTTCTGCCCACCGTGCCGCTGCAGATCAGGTAGACTCTAAGGCTCTACTGCGCATGACAGCTGATACTTATATTACAATATAGCACTTAATTAAATAAGTTGCTGATGTTATTCCATGCTGGTGTGTTTATCAGTGTCAGGCCCCCAGTTTTATGTCACATTATATTATTCAAAATTCTGCATTTAGTTTCAGAACCCTCTAGTTTAGATAATCTAAGGGATTAATGGGGCTTTACCATAACATTTCCTGTGGATGGGGACTTCTAAACAAAATGCTTCATTAAAAAGATCAAGTTCTATGACATTAAGACCAGTTTAACCAACCAAAATGGCTCAGCCCTAGAAGGTTATAGTATTTGTGTCCTTGTGGTAGATTGTGGTCTACTAGTGGATGTCTAATGGAAAATCAAAAGGTATTGCATGATTCACTGCTACTAATAGTGATAGTGTAGCCTCATATTAAGAATAAATGTGTAAATGTGCTGTTCACAAGTATGTTCTACAACACAATTATAGTCTAAGGTGGCAAACAGCTGTTTTGCATAAGTTTTTGTTGCCTTATATTTTCTAATGGAGTCATCAAGCATTTTCAAAAATTTCATATTAATTTTTTTTTTGCCTACGTATATAAAATAAATAGAATGTACTGTTAGATTTAACATAGATTTAACATCCACATAATATGGATCCACACCAAATGGAACAAGATTTCTCTTATTTATATTATACCCATAATTCTATGCTTTTAAAGCTTTTTATCTCTGTTCTTTACATAACCCTTCCTGTCATTTCCCCAAACACTTCAACTCTGCTAGACAGACACAGGCCAGATATTATCCATGCTAATAGCTATAGACTCTAAAGTGACCCATTCTACCATGTTTAACCTTTAGTTATCAGCATTTAACAGCAGATATTTCCTAACATTCCTGCATGTTGCACAGTGATTGGTTGACATGTGCAGGAGCTCATTATATCTCTCCACATTTTGAACACAGCAAAGGAAGTATGATAAACAAAAAGTGGCTTTTTAAGAGTTCACAGCACTATCATTTTTACTCTCATATTACAAGTTCAAAGTAAAATGTCAGCGCTCGAGTGAAAGCTTAGGGTGTACTGGCATCTGGATGTCGGAGAGTGCTGGTTTATTATATATAGGTTTATTATTAAAATAAATGTTTAACAGTGATTTTAAAGGGATATGGTATGTGACAAGGTGTTTTGTAGATATGTGTGTATGTGTTTATATTTGTGTGTTATGTGTGTACACACATACGTATACACATTTGAGCTCTTCCCAGTCCAAAGCCTTGTCATATACCATATCCCTTTAAATCACTGATAAAATATAATTTCAATAAGAAAAACTGTATTTTACATTTACTTTGTTATGCATATGCTCTAGCTTAAACACTTTATTTCAGGTCTCCAAGAGCGCTATATTTTTCTGCGCCATCATGTGCTGCTCTCGAGCGCAACATATAACTCACCACAATATAAGTGATGATAACGTTCCGTGCGCTATCCATTAAAAGTATACAGGGCACTAAAAATGTCTACTCTCTGGTAAATCATTTTTTTCTATTTACTTGTAATACCAGATTGTGCTCTATTGTGAGCACAAGGCCACGATATGGGTAGAGCACCCTGCACTATCTCTTGTGCTCCACTTGTAATGTAAGCCATGGTGTTTTGTTGCTGCATATATACGTTTTAACACAAAATGCTTAAAATTGATGTTTGTTTACTTTTAGGAAAATATTGGTGAAAAGAATTTTCCTTTCTGGCTATGGATTGAGGGTATACTAGAACTGATTAAAAAACATCTTCTGTGCCTATGGAATGATGGGTGAGTTTATGTTTATATTTTGAGACATTAAAGGTACATGAAACCCAATTTTTTTTCTTTCATGATTCAGATAGAGCATGCAATTTTAAATAACTTTCCAATTTATTTCTATTATTTATTTTGTTTTGTTCTTTTGTATGCTTTGTTGAAAAGTATACCTAGGTAGGCTCAGAAACTGCTGATTGGTTGCTACATATATATGCCTCTTGTCATTGGCTTTCAGCTAGCTCCCAGTTGTCTATTGCTGCTCTTTCAACAAAGGATATCAAGAGAATGAAGCAAATTAGATAATAGAAGTAAATTGGAAAGTTGCTTAAAATTGTTAGAACTATATGATTCTGATTCATGAAAGAGATAAAAATTGGGTTTTATGTCCCTTTTAAAATTGTACTGAAATATCGATGTCTCCTCTTGGTGTAGTCCAGTGTTGCTCAGCCTAAAGCACTGTTTTTCAAACCTGTCCTCGGGCCTCCCAAACAACAGGGCACATTTTGAGGTTTTCTGAACTGAAGCACAGGTGAAATAATCAGATGGTTAGTAAACCTAGTTATTTTACCTGCTCTCATGCAAGGTAATCCTGAACATCTGGCCTGTTGGGGAGGCCTGAGGGCAGATGTGAAAACCAACATTTTCCTCAAATGTTTTCAAGAATTCATCTAATTCCCTTTTCAATGCTGTTAAACCTCACCCTATTTTCAAAATACAATAGACCTCTCTTCCTTACAAATCTCTTATTCCTGTCCCATAGGAAAGATTAGACACCCCAGGTGTGCACAGTGCTGATGCTTTTACTTTGGCTTTACTTTTCTTGTATCTGCTTTCTCTCCGTTGTTATGAACAGATGCATTGTGGGCTTCATAAGCAAAGAAAGAGAAAGAGCCCTCCTTAAAGAAAAGAATCCCGGGACATTTTTATTACGATTTAGTGAAAGTAGCAAAGAGGGGGCTATCACCTTTACCTGGGTGGAAAGAGCACAACATGGTAAGGAAATAGTAGCTTCTTTGTATCAAAATAAAAAGGACTAATGTAAAAGATCTGAATTCTTTATCTTGGTAAATATGGAATGGTCAATAGCAGAATTCTGGCCACATACAAGTTATATGCAATTCCAGATTCAACTCAAGGAAATGTCAGATTTCAGAAATATGTAATAATGTCTGTACTTAAAGGGACACTGAACCCATTTTTTTTTCTTTCGTGATTCAGATAGAGCACGCAATTTTAAGCAAATTTCTATTTTACCCCTGTTATGAATTTTTCTTCGTGCTCTTGCTATCTTTATTTAAAAAGGAGGAATGTAAGCTTACGAGCCGGCCCATCTTTGTTTCAGAACCTGGGTACAGCTTGCTGATTGGTGACTAAATGTACCTACCCAATCGGCAAACGCTATCCAAGGTGCTGAACAAAAAATGGGATGGCTCGTAAGCTTTCATCCCTGCTTTTTTCCAAATAAAGATAGCAGGAGAATGAAGAAAAATTGATTATAGGAGTAAATTAGAAAGATGCTTAAAATTGCATGGTCTATCTGAATAATGAAAGAACAAATTTGGGTTCAGTATCCCTTTAAAGGAATAAAGGTCAAGATTGGAATATGCATGAATTAATTTCAATTTTAAATAGGAGCATTGTTGCAATATAAATTAATTAGCAAAACTGATACTTGTAAATATTATTACTGTATCAGTGGCATACGCATATATGCTACGTGTGACTAGAGCATTTGGGGTTCAAACACCATGTTCTGCACAGAGAGCTGGCAGTGGTGTGTATTGCATTAGTAAAGATTAAAGGGACACTAAACCTATATTTTTTCTTTAATGATTCAGATAGAACATGCAATTTTAAGCAACTTTCTAATTTACTGCTATTATCGAATATTCTTTGTTCTCTTGCTATCATTATTTGAAAAGCAGAAATCTGAGTTTAGGAGCCGGCCCATTTTTGGTTCAGCACCTGGGTAGTGCTTGCCGATTGGTGGCTAAATGTAGCTGGGTGTTTGACAAGATCTAACATGATATATCACCAACATATAAGATTACATCTTAAATTAATACTTTTTAATCACAAATAACATACATTTCATAATACAATTTTAAAAAAAATGCAATTCATAAAAATAAATTGGACACATTTTTTTTTATAAAATTATAAGATCACATACAGCTCAGTGCAAATATTCATAGATAAAATGCAAAATATATTTGAGATCCACAATATCACTTCAAGTACATTATAAAATCCACCTATTAAAAGAAAAATAGCTAGTAGTGCAGATTACAGGATTCTTTTAATTGTGTGATCTATTCTGCCTTCTTACCATATATTGTATATGTGATGTATCTTTAAAGCAAACATCATTGGATATTATTGTAGGTGGATTTTCCTATTGATAATGTGGATTTTAGTCAGTTACTCCAAAACCATAATGATCTAAATGTGTCTTTTTATGGTTATATTCAGAACCCGTGTTTCATTCAGTGGAGCCTTACACAAAAAGAGAACTTTCTGCAGTGACTTTTCCAGATATTATTCGCAACTATAAAGTAATGGCTGCTGAAAATATTCCTGAAAACCCACTGAGGTTCCTGTATCCAGACACACCAAAAGATATGGCCTTTGGAAAATATTACTCTAGACCAAAAGAAGGTAAATATCTATGTATTGTTCAGTGTGTGTGTGTTGTCTGTGAATGCTACCACATATTGTCATCCTCTTCTAGCACGGTGCTAATATTGTACCCAAACACTATGCTTTTTAATTTGTACTAGATAAATATAAAATAAACAGACCTTACAATGAAACAATGCATAACCGACATAACACAGCCCATTTAACATGACAAAACAATATCTTACTAGCACTACCCCTCCTTATAAAGCAATTTATAATCTAGCTGCAAATCAGTTTGCATGTGTATTACATATTTGGTAATCGTATTAGGTCATTTTAAGAGGCCTAAACATGTATCATTTATTGATTTTGAACAATTCTAATATCCAACAAGTATCTCTGTACTTATTTATCTAAAGGATTATCTTTAACAGTGAAAAATATAGACAATATTGTGTTACCTCAGTCTGATACTATTAAAGAAAAATGTCACTCACCCATAGAATATCACCAGTTCTTCATTTAAAATATAAAGGACAAAAAAATCCCAAAGCAATAGGGAATGTGTAGGCATGAGAAAATAGCAAACACCATATAAAAGACTTAAAGGGACACTAAATCCAAAATTGAACTTGATTCAAATACAACATGCAATTTCTTTATATATGCACACATTCTGAGGCACCAGTTATTGTTGAGCATGTGCAAGAGTTCACAATGCACATGTATACCAGTCTGTGATAATGGCTGTCACATGATACAGTGTTGGAAATTTGAAATCCATTTGAATCTACTGTTCATTTAAAAAGTGCTATTGCATTGAATTTTTATTATGCACTTATTAATCATGCAATGTGTCTGTATTTAATGCTAATGATCTGTACTCACCATTTCTCTTGTTAAGTGTAGTCAGTCCACGGGTCATCCATTACTTATGGGATTATATCTCTTCCCCAACAGGAAGTTGCAAGAGGATCACCCAAGCAGAGCTGCTATATAGCTCCTCCCCTCACATGTCATATCCAGTCATTCTCTTGCAACCTAACTAAAGATAGGTCGTTGTGAGAGGTCTGTGGTGTTTTTAAACTTAGTTTATTTCTTCAATCAAAAGTTTGTTATTTTAAATGGCACCGGAGTGTGCTGTTTGTTTCTCAGGCAGCATTAGAAGAAGAATCTGCCTGCGTTTTCTATAATCTTAGCAGACGTAACTAAGATCCACTGGCTGTTCTCGCACATTCTGAGGAGTGAGGTAACTTCAGAAAAAGGGAATAGCATGCAGGGCCCCCCTGCAAACGAGGTATGTGCAGTAAATTATTTTTCTAAGCAATGGAATTGACTGAGAAAATACTGCTGATACCAATGTAATGTAAGTTCAGCCTTAAATGCAGTGGTAGCAACTGGTATTAGGCTGATGAGTGTGTGTACACTGAAGTATTTTTCTAGGGAATGGAATTTGACTCAGAAAATACTGTTAATACTGAAGTAATGTATGAGCCTTAACTGCAGTAACAGCGACTGGTAGCAGGCTTATTAATAACACTTCATAACTTTTAGAATTGTATGTTCAAAACGTTTACTGGCATGTTAATCGTTTTTTGTGAAGTACTTGGTGATAAAACTTATTGGGGCATGATTTTTACCACATGGCTAACTTTTGTTTCTGCATAGAAACAGTTAACTGAGCTTCCCCACTGTTGTAATATGAGTGGGAGGGGCCTATTTTAGCGCTTTTTTGCGCAGTAAAAATTCAGTCACAATCTTCCTACTTCATCCTCCATGATCCAGGACGTCTCTAGAGAGCTCAGGGGTCTTCAAAATTCATTTTGAGGGAGGTAATCAGTCACAGCAGACCTGTGACAGTGTGTTTGACTGTGATGAAAACGTTAATTATTAAATTGTTATCCGTTTTTGGGTATTAAGGGGTTAATAATCCATTTGCTGGTGGGTGCAATCCTTTGCTAACTTAATACATTTACTGTGAAAATTTGGTTGCTATAACTAATTTGGTTCATTGTTATTTCAACTGTGACAGCTTTTTGTGCTTCTTAAAGGCACAGTAGCATTTTTTATATTGCTTGTAAATTTATTTGAAAAGTATTTTCCAAGCTTGCTAGTCTCATTGCTAGTCTGTTTAAACATGTCTGACACAGATGAATCTGTTTGTTCACTATGTATGAAGGCCAATGTGGAGCCCCATAGAAATTTGTGTACTAAATGCATTGATTTAACTTTAAATAAAAGTCAGTCTTTACATGTAAAGAAATTATCACCAGACAACGAGGGGGAAGTTATGCTGACTAACTCTCCTCACGTGTCAGTACCCTCGCCTCCCGCTCAGGAGGTGCGTGATTTTGTGGCGCCAAGTACATCAGGGAGGCCCTTACAAATCACTTTGCAAGACATGGCTACTGTTATGACAGAAGTATTATCTAAATTGCCAGAATTAAGAGGCAAGCGTGATAGCTCTGGGTTAAGGACAGAGCGCGCTGATGATGTGAGAGCCATGTCCGATACTGCGTCACAATTTGCAGAACATGAAGACGGAGAGCTTCATTCTATGGGTGACGGATCTGATCCAGGGAGACTGGATTCAGAGATTTCTAATTTTAAATTTAAGCTTGAGAACCTCCGCATATTGCTAGGGGAGGTATTAGCGGCTCTGAATGATTGTAACATGGTTGCAATTCCAGAAAAATTATGTAGGTTGGATAGATACTATGCGGTACCGGTGTGTACTGACGTGTTTCCTATACCTAAAAGGCTTACAGAGATTATTAGCAAGGAGTGGGATAGACCCGGTGTGCCTTTTTCCCCTCCTCCCATATTTAGGAAAATGTTTCCTATAGACGCCACCACACGAGACTTATGGCAGACGGTCCCTAAGGTGGAGGGAGCAGTTTCTACTTTAGCTAAGCGTACCACTATCCCGGTGAAGGATAGTTGTGCCTTTTCAGATCCAATGGATAAAAAATTCGAAGGTTACCTTAAGAAAATGTTTGTTCAACAAGGTTTTATCTTACAGCCCCTTGCATGCATTGCGCCTGTCACTGCTGCAGCGGCATTCTGGTTTGAGTCTCTGGAAGAGGCCATTCGCACAGCTCCAATGGATGAAATTATGAACAAGCTTAAAGCACTTAAGCTAGCTAACGCATTTGTTTCTGATGCCATCGTACATTTAACCAAACTTACGGCTAAGAACTCCGGATTCGCCATCCAAGTGCGCAGAGCGCTATGGCTTAAATCCTGGTCAGCTGACGTGACTTCTAAATCTAAATTGCTTAATATTCCTTTCAAAGGGCAGACCTTATTCGGGCCCGGCTTGAAAGAAATTATCGCTGACATTACGGGAGGTAAGGGCCATACTCTGCCTCAGGATAGGGCCAAATCAAAGGCCAAACAGTCTAATTTTCGTGCCTTTCGTAACCTCAAGGCAGGAGCAGCATCAACTTCCTCCGCTCCAAAACAGGAAGGAGCTGTTGCTCGTTACAGACAGGGCTGGAAAACTAACCAGTCCTGGAACAAGGGCAAGCAGGCCAGAAAACCTGCTGCTGCCCCTAAGACAGCATGAAGAGAGGGCCCCCTATCCGGAAACATATCTAGTAGGGGGCAGACTTTCTCTCTTCGCCCAGGCTTGGGCAAGAGATGTCTAGGATCCCTGGGCATTGGAGATCATATCTCAGGGATATCTTCTGGACTTCAAAGCTTCTCCTCCACAAGGGAGATTTTATCTTTCAAGGTTATCAGCAAACCAAATAAAGAAAGAGGCGTTTCTACACTGTGTACAAGACCTCTTACTAATGGGGGTGATCCACCCAGTTCCGCGGACGGAACACGAGCAAGGATTCTATTCAAACCTGTTTGTGGTTCCCAAGAAAGAGGGAACCTTCAGACCAATCTTGGACTTAAAAATCCTAAACAAATTCCTAAGAGTTCCATCATTCAAAATGGAAACTATTCGAACCATCCTACCCATGATCCAAGAGGGTCAGTACATGACCACAGTGGACTTAAAGGATGCCTACCTTCACATACCGATTCACAAGGATCATTATCGGTACCTAAGATTTGCCTTCCTAGACAGGCATTACCAGTTTGTAGCTCTTCCCTTCGGGTTAGCTACGGCTCCAAGAATCTTTACAAAGGTTCTGGGCTCACTTCTGGCGGTACTAAGACCGCGAGGCATAGCGGTGGCTCCGTACCTAGGCGACATTCTGATACAAGCGTCAAGTTTTCAAACTGCCAAGTCTCATACAGAGATAGTTCTGGCATTTCTGAGGTCGCATGGGTGGAAGGTGAACGTGGAAAAGAGTTCTCTATTACCACTCACAAGGGTTCCCTTCCTAGGGACTCTTATAGATTCTGTAGAGATGAAAATTTACCTGACGGAGGCCAGGTTATCAAAACTTCTAAATGCTTGCCGTGCCCTTCATTTCATTCCACACCAGTCAGTAGCTCAGTGCATGGAAGTAATCGGCTTAATGGTAGCGGCAATGGACATAGTATCTCAGACCGCTGTAATTGTGCATGCTAAGTCAGTGGAATGGGGATTACTCCGATTTGTCCCCACTACTAAATCTGGATCAAGAGACCAGAGATTCTCTTCTATGGTGGCTTTCTCGGCCCCACCTGTCCAAGGGGATGACCTTTCGCAGGCCAGATTGGACGATTGTAACAACAGACGCCAGCCTTCTAGGTTGGGGCGCAGTCTGGAATTCCCTGAAGGCTCAGGGATCATGGACTCAGGAGGAGAAACTCCTCCCAATAAATATTCTGGAGTTAAGAGCTATATTCAATGCTCTTCTAGCTTGGCCTCAGTTAGCAACTCTGAGGTTCATCAGATTTCAGTCGGACAACATCACGACTGTGGCTTACATCAACCATCAAGGGGGAACCAGGAGTTCCCTAGCGATGTTGGAAGTCTCAAAGATAATTCGCTGGGCAGAGTCTCACTCTTGCCACCTGTCAGCGATCTACATCCCAGGCGGGGAGAACTGGGAGGCGGATTTTCTAAGTCGCCAGACTTTTCATCCGGGGGAGTGGGAACTTCATCCGGAGGTCTTCGCCCAACTGATTCATCGTTGGGGCAAACCATATCTGGATCTCATGGCGTCTCGCCAGAACGCCAAGCTTCCTTGTTACGGATCCAGGTCCAGGGACCCGGAAGCGGTGCTGATAGATGCCCTGACAGCCCCTTGGGTCTTCAACATGGCTTATGTGTTTCCACCATTTCCGATGCTTCCTCGACTGATTGCCAAGATCAAACAGGAGAGAGCATCGGTGATTCTGATAGCGCCTGCGTGGCCACGCAGGACCTGGTATGCAGACCTAGTGGACATGTCGTCCTGTCCACCATGGTCTCTGCCTCTGAGGCAGGACCTTCTAATTCAGGGTCCTTTCAACCATCCAAATCTAATTTCTCTGAGGCTGACTGCCTGGAGATTGAACGCTTGATTCTATCAAAGCGTGGCTTCTCGGAGTCGGTTATTGATACCTTAATACAGGCTAGGAAACCTGTTACCAGAAGAATTTACCATAAGATATGGCGTAAATATTTATATTGGTGCGAATCCAAGAGTTACTCATGGAGTAAGGTTAGGATTCCTAGGATATTGTCTTTTCTACAAGAGGGTTTAGAAAAGGGCTTATCCGCTAGTTCGTTAAAGGGACAGATTTCTGCTCTGTCTATTCTTCTACACAAGCATCTGGCAGAAGTTCCAGACGTTCAGGCTTTTTGTCAGGCTTTGGCTAGGATTAGGCCTGTGTTTAAGACTGTTGTTCCGCCGTGGAGCTTAAACTTAGTTCTTAACGTTCTGCAAGGCGTTCCATTTGAACCCCTTCATTCCATTGATATCAAGCTGTTATCTTGGAAAGTTCTGTTTTTGATGGCTATTTCCTCGGCTCGAAGAGTCTCTGAGTTATCTGCCTTACATTGTGATTCTCCTTATCTGATTTTTCATTCAGACAAGGTAGTTCTGCGTACTAAACCTGGGTTCTTACCTAAGGTAGTTTCTAACAGGAATATCAATCAAGAGATTGTTGTTCCATCATTGTGTCCTAACCCTTCTTCAAAGAAGGAATGACTTTTGCATAATCTGGACGTAGTCCGTGCCCTGAAGTTCTATTTGCAGGCAACTAAAGATTTTCGTCAAACTTCTTCCCTGTTTGTCGTTTACTCTGGACAGAGGAGAGGTCAAAAGGCTTCGGCTACCTCTCTCTTCTTTTGGCTTTGTAGCATAATACGTTTAGCCTATGAGACTGCTGGACAGCAGCCTCCTGAAAGAATTACAGCTCATTCTACTAGAGCTGTGGCTTCCACCTGGGCCTTTAAAAATGAGGCCTCTGTTGAACAGATTTGCAAGGCTGCAACTTGGTCTTCACTTCACACTTTTTCAAAATTTTACAAATTTGACACTTTTGCTTCTTCGGAGGCTATTTTTGGGAGAAAGGTACTTCAGGCAGTGGTTCCCTCCGTTTAAAGTTCCTGCCTTGTCCCTCCCTTCATCCGTGTACTTTAACTTTGGTATTGGTATCCCATAAGTAATGGATGACCCGTGGACTGACTACACTTAACAAGAGAAAACATAATTTATGCTTACCTGATAAATTTATTTCTCTTGTAGTGTAGTCAGTCCACGGCCCGCCCTGTCTTTTAAGGCAGATCTAAATTTTAATTAAACTCCAGTCACCACTGCACCCTATGGTTTCTCCTTTCTCGTCTTGTTTCGGTCGAATGACTGGATATGACATGTGAGGGGAGGAGCTATATAGCAGCTCTGCTTGGGTGATCCTCTTGCAACTTCCTGTTGGGGAAGAGATATAATCCCATAAGCAATGGATGACCCGTGGACTGACTACACTACAAGAGAAATAAATTTATCAGGTAAGCATAAATTATGTTTTTCATTGTGTGATATCTTACCTTAGATCCTTCATTCAATCATAAAAGGTTTGTTTGTTCTTTTAGCAGTGATCAGTTTTGTTTGACAAGTTAATTGTTGATCATGTCAACAAAAACAAAAAAACTTTGATATTGCATTTGTATGATTCTGGTATGCCCTTTTAATCCATTGTATATTGATATGTTTGGAGTTTTGAAAGTTTATCTGTGTGTTGTTTTGTTTTTTGGGGTGGGGCTGCCATTGACATAAAGGAGATTATTAATGTGATTAATATTGTATATATTGTTTAATTTGCTATTATTGACCCTTATGCTTTATATTTGTGAACTATATAATCCATAATATTTGGGGTTTTGTGAAATTTTATGTTTAGGTTATAACTAGTTTTACATTTTATTCAAGCACCAGAACCTATGGATCTTGATGGACCTAAAGGAACAGGATACATCAAAACTGAATTAATTTCAGTGTCTGAAGTGTAAGTACTACTCACAAGTCCTACTTTTACAAATATATTAGCAGTTATGATACAGAAACAATTAATAGTAGTAGTGTCTTAGTTTGGCTTATAAATGACATGAATTTGCTCTTTTAGACATCCGTCCAGACTTCAGACAACGGACAACCTGCTGCCAATGTCTCCGGAGGAGTATGATGAGGTGGCAAGATTAGTGGGGCCTTCTGATATTGACTCTATGGTGGGTATCAGAAATGCTTTCCAGCTAATTTTCCCTACAAAACAAGCAAAGTGTTGTATATAATCTATAGTCATACATTTACCAGAGCGCATTACATCATAATACAAAAGCAAACTCAGGATTAAAGCTGCTCTACTGCTCAGCTTCCAAACCCCAAGAATATTTTAAAAGATTTTTTTCACTTTCTTTCCCTTTTGTCTCAGCCTTTTCTTCTGGATCATCTCTCTGTCTAATTCTTAAAACTCTTTTTGTTTTGTTTTGTTTTTGCCTTTCCTGTCTTCCTGACTGTGCTGCTGTCCATTGTTCTCTCATTCGTCCCTTCTTTACTCGCATATCTTCCTCTGTTTCAGCATTTCACTTTTTCCTGCAGCCTTATCACTTTCTAACATAAGAGTTGATCACAATCATTTAGAGAAACAACTGAAACTCACTATTAAAGTCTATGGGCATTTTTGCAGATCAATCATTGTATACGTTTTACATAAGAATTGTGATCAACCCCAGAATGTTAATCAGTCTTTTAAATTAAATGGGGGAAGCACTTGCAGAGGTGATTGCATATGGATTAAATCAAATCAGTGACAATAAAGCCAAGTATGGTTCTGAAATAATCACTATCATTGTTTACAAAATATTACAACATTTTTTAGAAGAGCCTCCAGTTTCAAGAGCAGGGAGGAGTTTAGTTATTGTTGAAGGGGAATTTTGACGTCAGAGCATTATTGTTATAGATTCTCAGGAGGTGAAAATGATCAAAGGTTAATGAAAGATAATTAAAGGGACCCTGTACTAAAATTTTGCTCTGTCATTCATATGAAACAGCAGCATTTGTACATTTGCCTGAACAAAGTGAGGTAAAAGCGTATTCAGTTTGAAACTAATAGAGCAGTATCAGCTTTGTAGTTCTTGCTAAAGCTCATTGGACAATTAGCTGATAAGCCATTGCAGGAAGTACCTGTCAGACAATAAACCTTAACTCACTGGCCTTTTTAAAACTGTTAAATCAAGTTAGGCCTTTTATTTTAAACAAAGGTTAATATAAAACATGTTTTATCTGTTCCCAGACATGTTTTGTCTTGATCAGCATGCAAGCCTTTAAACACTACTATTTAAAAGGACAGTGTACTGTAATATTTTATACTTTTGAATGTGTTCCCAATTATCCATTTTACCTACTGGAGTGGATCAAATTATTTACATGTAACTCCTTCACCTTTATTCTTATTTGAAATAGCGGATTTTGACCATTGCATCCCTACCCATACTGAACATTTCTGAACTTAGGCTATGGTTACAAAAAAATCCCTGTAAACAAGAAGATTAGATAAAATAATGCTCCCAGTGGGGGCTGTGACAGAACAATTAACATTTTAGTACCTCTTTAAGTACTGACCTTTAAGTAAAGAGTAATTAAAAAAGATAAGGAGCACTGTGTGTTAATAATTAGACAGATACAATATGGATGTATTCTCTCTCTACAAAATAAGCCCACTCTATTGGGTTATGGTTTTAATTAGCAGAAACAGTTATTTCATATTCAAAATTATACATAAAGGAACAATTTCCCAAACATTTTATACTCGGCAGCTGGTTTAACAAGTAATTGGAAACTCATTAAGGAGAAATCAGTTTTACAGTATACTGTCCCTTTGAATAATATGTTAGCACTCTTTTTGTGTAGATACACCAAGGGCAAGATTTTTCAATTTGTGAGCGGACAGGATTCACAGGTTGTGAAACTGTCTGCATCTTATCCTAGATTGTGGGGTGAATGTGTTCCATTGAACTAGGTAACACTAATGCAATACTGCCCCCTACCCTCACACAACCAGAGAGCAGGGCTTGTCAATCACCCCTGTCAAATGAATCTGGGATGATTTTAATTTTCCAACTCTAGTTTGGTGGAGAGGGTTTATAAATATCAGTTGCAGGCTCAACTGAGCGAGGCATTCGCCTTGTAATAAATCTTGCCCTAAGTGGTGTCTTTTCCAAACCATCTGAATATCTTTGTGAAATCTCTATTTCATAATGAGTGCTGCTTTTGTGATTTAAACAATATTAAT
The DNA here is from genome assembly GCF_027579735.1 of Bombina bombina. Lineage (NCBI taxonomy): Eukaryota > Metazoa > Chordata > Amphibia > Anura > Bombinatoridae > Bombina > Bombina bombina. The sequence continues at coordinate 506,976,483 of NC_069499.1, forward strand.
AACATTTTATTGGTGCAGTGTGCAACTGTAAAGTATAAACCTACAGGTAGTATCACTGTGCATTTGAGCGAAACCATACTCCAGAGTGGAAAGGGGAGAGGTTATATAATCAAATGTTCTACTTTACATACAATATCAAAATAACTAGAAAGCTTTTTAAATTGTCTTCAATCTGTTTATATTCTTTATTTTATGAGTATCTGGTCCTTTTTGCCTCACACCTGGGTTTGTCAATCACTGCTCTAACACACACGCATTCCTTTTTGCACTTTTACGTCCTTTAAGGCTCAGTTGAATTAACTGTTAGACACAAAATCAGAATAGGTTGTTTTTTAATTTGTAATATATGAAAGATGAATGTATATAAAATGTTGATATATGTATTTTGTTTCCCAACAGATGAACTCCTGCTGAACATGCCTATATATTCATGTTTAATGGAAGATTTCTCAACAATGTTTTACATAATAGCTCATTAACTATATTTTGGAGTAGTGGTACTTGTATGGTCCAGAATTCACGATATAGAAGATGACCATCTATAGTTGAAGTCTGAATCATATTCTAGAAACTGTGGTAGCTTTTTTTTTTGTATTATAAAGTTAATAATGAGGCATCAACTACACTCACTAAGCACTGTGTAGCATCATACTTTATGTTTCACTGTCACGTTATCAGTACAAAATACTGGTAACACAAATCCCTGTAAACATATAAGAAATATATTGCCAATAGTCTGTGGCATAGAATTGTAAAAAAATGTTGTTTTATAAGTTTATGTACAATACATGTCACCAGTTTGGAGTAGTTATAATCCCTTTCAAACATGAATATGACTTAGATGTTGGAAAACCAGCAAATTAAGGTAACAATCTATAAAAAAGTAATACAAATTTTTAGAAGTTTGTTTTAGCTCTTTTATTCTGAATTTCACAATATATGGTTAGCGTGTAGGAAATTTTTAAAAGTATTGTTTACCCATTTCCTTTTACTTAAAGGGAACAAGTCAAAATTAAACGGTCATGGTTCAGATAGAACATTATCAAAATGTGCACCATCTTTTTATATGCACACTTTCTGAGGCACCAGATACTACTGAGCATGTGTAAGAGTTAACATTTATATATGTATATGCATTTGAGATTGGCTGATGGCTGTCACATGAAACATGGAGAGGGGAAAATGGAAGAAACTATGACATTACTCAGGAAAAAAAACAACTAGTGAATAATCTACTTCTTTAAAATTCATAGTATGTGTTATTGCATTGGCTTTTATTATGCAATTCTACTTTATTTAAGGGTCCTTTAAAAGTTCAAATTTGGTATTGAGACTTTCAAACCTGACCAGGAAGGGGGCAACTTAAATTCCCCACAAAATGTTTCTGCATTATTTTGTTACGTTTTCCTGTAATTAAACTCTGAAATAGTTTTTTTCCCCAATTCTCATGATTGGTTGAAGTGCATACTACAGGAGGTGGAACCTTGATTTATTAACTTGATCAGTTTAGTAACTCAAAATGTCAGGTTAAATACTTGTAAAATCTTTACTTTGCATGCAGGGAATAATTGGTGACATATGCTATGCATATATAATAATTGAGCCCCTTAAATATAAAAAGATTATCACACTGGGTTGTTGATATGTGTCTTACGGAAACCCTAGAGCATTGACAAGATTGTATGGTACCAGTCATTATAATCTTGTCTGACTGTCTGTCCATCTCTCTACCAATCAGACTGTCTCTCCATCAGTAGTCAGTCTGTCAGCAACAGTCAGTGTGAGCTTGTTGCAATTTCTTTAGTTGTATTTATTTTATTTTTAATTGTCTCATTTTCTCTACTATGTGCTAAAGTATCTGTGATATATTTATACAGGTCAGCATTGGAAAGTAGGGAAAAATAGATTTCGACATGGCAGCACCCATGACTGGAGGGAGGCGGGGAATAACCTCAATGCTATGCTTATAAAACGTATTTAGTGCTCAATGTCCCTTTAAGACATACTTGAGATTAGGGTTGCAAGGTATCTAATATTTAAAAGCAGCCATAGTAAGATATTTTAACTGCACGTCTAGGGGAATATGAAAAAAGGGTCACTGAACTAATTGGATCTAATCTGAGTTCTGATGTTCAGCTATAGTTAAGGGGCTTCAAGGCTATTAGTGTGATCTGAGGACTTATGCGGGTATACAGCTAACATGGGCTATCGGTCTGATATAGGCATATAATTGACAGGGGTTGGAGAAAATAAGGTTTTATCTAAGCTTTGATTATAAAATAACCTTCCCTTTTCCCCATTCTCCTGGATTTGTGGTAAAACTTACTGCTTAGTGGTTTTATTTCCCAACATGTAGCACATGGGTTAGGGTGTTGTAAAGGAAGGAAATGGTTAATACCGCTTGTATCCTATTTTTGCAGTTACGTTTTGTTACTTGATGTGAAATTAAGCTCTTTCCTGACTGTGTTGGAAATCATCATTTCACACCCTTCCTGTTTAACAGTACTGTTTACAGTTTAATATATTATTAAAAATACTGGTTAAAGGGTTTTGAAAAAACTATGATAGAACAGAGGCTTCACATGGGTAAAAAAAAGTATGAATGAAAAGCTTTTGTTTTTAATGATTTATTTGGTATTGCCTTGACAAGTGCATATGTTCTGTGACTTTTAGTGGAAAATGAACTAACGTAGCCTAGCAGATCTACGCTTTATTCATTTTAGAATTTTATTTAAGATAAACACTTGGGTTTATAATTGTTTTAAAAGGGAAGCTGCATTTGGATGATCTATTTTTTTTTTTTTTTTTTAAAGTTTTGGTCTGAAAATATATTTTTAGAAATTTTGTTAATCAAAGCAAAATATATGATTCTGTATCCATAGACTTGAGATGTAGCATCATCTATCTCACACAAATCTTGCACATTTGCTTGCGTGTGTCACAAACACATACAGAAAGTTACCCCATAGAGGACAGGAACTTAAAGGAGGAGATATCTCTACCACAAGATCTCCACTGTACAGATGAGGTCCGATTGCCCCTCTTGAGCTGTGTGTTGTAAATTGTGGGGGGTAGAGCTATAATAGTCAGATGGTGAACCAAAGTACACTATAGGCACTGAACTTAATGTTGTTATCCCATAAGGCACAGCAGAATGCGGTCATAGTTTAGACACAAATAAAGTATGGAAAAGTAAAGGGTCACATAACAGCTCTACAGGGCAGCATTGTGAGCAACCATAGGATAAAGTGAAATAGTTTTACTACATTTTGAATTGTGTGCCAGGAGAATTGCTTTAAAATTAGTACAGAGCTCTGGCTTTTCCAACAGAACACTGACACTCTGCCCCATTCTTCCCTGTAAATAGGATTTGTTGCAGGTGGTGTTAGTGTGAGATCACTTTTCATATTATGGGGCATATTTAACAATGTACGAGCGGACATGATACGAAGTAGCCTATTATGTCGGCCGCACATCGATAAATGCCGACAGCATACGCTGTCGGCATTTATCATTGCACAAGCAGTTCTTGTGAACTGCTGGTGCAGTGCCGCCCCCTGCAGATTTGCGCAGGGGGTGTTAATCAACCCGATCGTATTCGATCGGGTTGATTTCTTTCCACGGCCTCAGAGCAGGCGGACAAGTTATGGAGCAGCGATCTTTACACCGCTGCTTCATAACTTCTGTTTCCAGCGAGCCTGAAGGTTCGCTGGAAATAAGGGGCATCAAGCTCCATACAGCGCTTGATAAATATCCCCATATGTCGTCAATAGCCAAATGACATTTACTTGTAATTCCTATTACTAACCTTCATGATGTGCCAAGGAGACATTTTGGCTTTCACATAGGTCAGAGTTCTGATATTGCTTTGGTCTTTTAGTATGCACTTCGCTGAACAAAAAAACATAATACCTAATTCTGCAACAGTTATGGTATTGTAATAACATAGGAATATAAATCCCTGCATGTTTCTTTTCTCATAAAATACTTTTCAAATATCTAACAATGCACTTTTTATGTACCACTTGAAATATTATTAGCATTTAGCAGAATTTTGTGAGGACAGAGGTTTTTCTTTTGTAAATAAAAATATTACTATGCTGTTAAGCATTTTGTAGGTTTTAGCTATATGTTCGTCTAAGCAAAAGCAACATATTTGGAAAACAAAAATATAATAGTATCTTATGTATTCTATATATTTTTTCTGACAGCAGATTTACATACAATAAAAAAAATCATAATCATTACTGCTTTATTTTGCATGAATAAATAAGAGATAGGAAATAAAAATCTACCACCCGTTAATGCATTAGTAGTTTTAATGAATATCTTCAAACAGCTTGTATCCAATACATTAGTCAATTGTTAATTAAAGTTAGCATTTTAATCAAACAAACATTATTACCAAATGCTATTTAGTACAATAATTGTTCTTGTGTTTATATCTTCTCAGCAACAAAAAATATTTTAATCTATAGCAGGAGTCAGCAGAAAAAATATTGAGAAATTAGCACTGGACAATATTTTTGGCATGTGTGTATATAAAGAGAGAATAATCAAGTATTTAGGAGTCATAAGCAAATGATCTGATTTTATGAGCAATTTATACTCCAGCTACCGAGGAAATTATCACAGTGAAGCAAAAAAATAACATAAAAAAAACACTCAACCATGCAATTTCTTATTTCTATTTTTATTGGCCAAAGGGACATCCAATATTAAGAACATTTTTGAAGTAATGCAGATCCGATGGGCAATTATTGACAATAACAATGTTGAGTTGTGAAATCTGTCTTTATTTTTCTTATATTACCTTTAACAGTAGTATCCAGCTAGTGGCAAATGCTGCCCCTATTGCAGCTGTTTATAATTTAACAGGTCATGAAACCCCCAATTTTTCTTTAATGATTCTGATAGAACATATCATTTTAAACAACTTTCCAATTTACTTTAATTACTTGATTATCAAACGTGCTTTATTATCTTGTTATCCTTTGCGGAAGGAGCAGCAATGCAATACTGGGATCTAGCTGAACACATTTAGTGAGCCAATCATAAAAGATAAATGTGTGCAGGTACCAATCACCAGCTAGATCCCAGCAGTGTAGGATATGTACATATTCTTTTGCATCAACAGATACCAAAAAAATAAAGTACATTTGAAAATAAAAATAATGTTACCTGCTCTATCATGCAACTTCAGGGTTGACTTTCCTATCCATTTAAATGTAAAGCAAGCGGTTTCACCAATTGGAAGGTGACAGATCACCTAAGCTTTGTTCCATAGCTCGCTCTTTGTTATGAAGCTGCAGTGCATACACAGTAGCTTCATTCAAGCTGTCACAGTGCATAGCAATGCCTATGATTTAAAGGGACAGACTACTTCAGAATTTGTATTGTTTAAAAATAATCCCTTTACTACCCATTCACCAGTTTTGCATAACCAACAGTTATATTAATATTGTTTCACCTCTGTGATTACCTTCTATCTAAGCCTCTGCGGACTGCCCCCTTTTATCCAAGTGCTTCATACAGACTTGCATTTTAGTGAGTGTTGACTCATAAATAACTCCACAGGAGTGAGCACAATGTTATCTATATGGCACACATGAACTAACGCTGTGTAGCTGTAAAAAAACTCAATATGCACTCAGATTAGAGGCGGCCTTTAAGGGATTAGAAATGAGCATATGAGCCTACCTAGGTTTAGCTTTCAACAAAGAATAACAAGAGAACAAAGAAAATGTTATCATAAAAGTACACTGAAAAGTTGTTTAAAATTGCATTCCCTTTTTGAATAATGAAAGTTTAATTTTGACTAGACTGTCCCTTTAAACAAGCATGTTATAAAATATATTAAAGTAGGCATTTGAGTTTAAACTTTTGTAATTTGTATTTACCTGTGATAACATCAAGTTAAAACGTTCTGTAATACATTTTACAAATGCTTGTTGAAGAGCTGCAAAAAGACACTTCTCTAATAATGAAAACAGTCAATTGATAGGCCTTGGGCATAGTGACTGTTTACACTCCAGTATCCCATGACAACTTCAGTCTCCGTGAGAAATCATTTCTTTCATGTAATTAGCAAGAGTCCATGAGCTAGTGACGTATGGGATATACATTCCTACCAGGAGGGGCAAAGTTTCCCAAACCTCAAAATGCCTATAAATACACCCCTCACCACACCCACAAATCAGTTTTACAAACTTTGCCTCCTGTGGAGGTGGTGAAGTAAGTTTGTGCTAGATTCTACGTTGATATGCGCTCCGCAGCAGGTTGGAGCCCGGTTTTCCTCTCAGTGTGCAGTGAATGTCAGAGGGATGTGAAGAGAGTATTGCCTATTTGAATTCAATTATCTCCTTCTACGGGGTCTATTTCATAGGTTCTCTGTTATCGGTCGTAAAGATTCATCTCTTACCTCCCTTTTCAGATCGACGATATACTCTTATATATACCATTACCTCTACTGATTCTCGTTTCAGTACTGGTTTGGCTTTCTACTACATGTAGATGAGTGTCCTGGGGTAAGTAAGTCTTATTTTCTGTGACACTCTAAGCTATGGTTGGGCACTTTTATATAAAGTTCTAAATATATGTGTTTAAACATTTATTTGCCTTGATTCAGGATGTTCAACGTTCCTTATTTTCAGACAGTCAGTTTCATATTTGGGATAATGCATATGAATAATTAAATTTTTTCTTACCTTAAAATTTGACTTTTTTCCCTGTGGGCTGTTAGGCTCGCGGGGGCTGAAAATGCTTCATTTTATTGCGTCATTCTTGGCGCAAAAATTTTCTCATTTCCGGCGTCATACATGTCGCCGGAAGTTGCGTCATTTTTTTTTGACGTTTTTGCGCCAAAAAATGTCGGCGTTACCGGATGTAGTGCCATTTTTGGCGCCAAAAGCATTTAGGCGCCAAATAATGTGGGCGGCTTTTTTGGCGCTAAAAAATTTGAGCGTCATTGTTGTCTCCACAATATTTAAGTCTCATTATTTATTGCTTCTGGTTGCTAGAAGCTTGTTCATTGGCATTTTTTTCCCATTCCTGAAACTGTCATTTAAGGAATTTGATCAATTTTGCTTTATATGTTGTTTTTTCTATTACATATTGCAAGATGTCTCAGATTGACTCTGAATCAGAAGCCACTTCTGGAAAAACGCTTAACTGAGTTTCAGTTCTACCAAAGCTAAGTTCATTTATTTTAAATGTTATAAATGTTTATCTTTAGCTATGGTTTGTAATAAGTTATTATGTTATACTTTTACATGCGGAATCCATTAGTATTTATGCTTTATATATTTCCTTTCTTACAAGAAATATTTAGAAGATTTATAAGAAATATTTTTCTGATTCTATTTTAAAGGCTTTGTCTGACTTCGTGCCTTCTAATAAAATTTTTAGGTCTTTTTTCACTTCTTTTTTAATTATTGAAGTTTCAAGTGACCAACAACATACTGATTTATCCTTCTCTGATGATGTTTTTTTCTCTTTCAGAAATTTTCTTCATCAGATATTGACACTAACAAATCTACTTTTTTTATTATTTTTCTATTATTAAAGTACATTTGTTCTTTGTTGAAAAGGTGTTGATTATTTTGGATATTAAGGCAACTAGTTCTTTAAGACTAGCTGACATTATTTCTGCCTATTTATTTCTTCTGTGTTTTCAGAGGTTTTCTTTCCAATTCCCCATACTAGGGAATGGAATAGGCTGAGAATTTTCTTTTCTTTCCTCTTCAAAGGTTTTAAACTATATTCTTTGCCAGCAGTTAAACTCAATTTGGAGGGTTCTCCAATTTATTGGGGCTATCTCTAATTCTACTAATTATGCTATTGTTTCTATAGCAAAATAGTATTTATTTTCCTTTAGATAGTTGTATCTTATTTATGGAAAATTATTTAGTTTCAGGTACTTTTCTTGGTCCTGTGATTTATTTGGATATTGCAATTGCTTCATTTTCTCTGTTTACTTTAAGATCAAGTATCAGATTATGATTTATTTTAGCATTGTTAAAGGGACAACATTTACTAGACTAGGTGCTGTTGCATTTGTCTTGTTGTTTTGCATTTATTGATTATGCAAGTCCACTGTATTGGCTGGTCCTTTAAATTGGACTATCATGCTAATAATTTCATTTGTGTCTTCATTTTATTGAATATTTTCGCAAATGAGGGTTAATCTATGTCTTTAGCTTTTTTAGCTAGAAGAATTTTGTGATTTTTAAAAAAATAAATAAAAAATAAATAAATCCATATTTCTTTTGTTCTAAGATAATCAATTATTTGTTTTATAATTGGATTCAATTCTTAACTGTTACTCTGGGCTTCAAGATTGAGTTCTAAGACTAAAACTTTAAGCTTATACTGGTTTGGTTGTTCTTATTAAGGAACGAATTCCTGAGTTCTTTCCCAAGTAACATGTCTATAATTGGAGTTCGAAATCAGCTCCCTAATATTGCGATGTACGTGCCGTATTCCAGCTTGGCTGGTAAGGGGCAGGTTAAGGCTTCTTTGAAATTTATTTTGTCCAAATTTCTTTGATTTTATTCCAGTAAGGCTAACACTTTCTTTAACTGTGTTTCTGTCCTATATATTTTGGGTACTGTTGAAGCATGGCTGGGCACCCATGGGGTTCAAGCGCTGCTCAGACCTGGAATCTTCTGGGGTATTTCTTCCAGTTCCTTTTGAGGAACTGGGTTTTGGAGTTTTATTCAAACTATTTTGCCTTTTTATGGTCATTGATAGCATTATTTGTTTTCATTAGATACAATAAATGCATATTTTCATTTTTCTGTTTTCATTCAAATTATTTTCTGAGGATGCGGAATCTCATATGATTTACTTGCTCTTCAGGACATAGTTAGAGGATCTTTTTTTCAAAAGTTCTTGATTCCTCACACAAGGGTCACCTTTTTTAGGTTTCCAGATAGTTTGTGTCACTGTCCTTGTCTCTATCAGACAAGGGATAATTTTATTGGGTTCCGTCTATCGGTTCCTTTAGTCTCTATTATTTCCTTCAGTTGCTATATATTCATAGAAGTTTTAGGTCTTATGGCCACAGCATTGGATTCAATTCCCTTTGCTCATTTTCACTAGAAAGAACCTTTCCAGTCTTTTATAAGTGTTGTTTCTTCAAGAACATGGTTGGAGGATCAATTTACCAAAAAGTTTGTTTGATTCCTCAGACAAGGGTAACCTTTTTAGGTTTCCTGATAGATTCAGTGTCCTTGATTCTGTCTCTGACGGACAAGAGGCGTCTGAAATTGGTTTCAGCTTGTCGAAACCTTCAGTCTCAATCTTTCCCTTCGGTAGCCTTATGCATGGAAATTCTAAGTCTTATGACTGCTGCATTGGACGCGATCCCCTTTGCTCGTTTTCACATGCGACCTCTTCAGCTCTGTATGCTGAACCAGTGGTGCAGGGATTATACAAAGATATCTCAATTAATATCTTTAAAACCGATTGTTCGGCACTCTCTGACGTGGTGGACAGACCGCCATCGTTTAGTTCAGGGGGCTTCTTTTGTTCTTCCAACCTAGACTGTGATCTCAACAGATGCAAGTCTGACAGGTTGGGGAGCTGTATGGGGGTTTATGACAACACAAGGGGTTTGGGAATCTCAGGAGGCGAGATTACCAATCAACATTTTGGAACTCTGTGCAATTTTCAGAGCTCTTCAGTCGTGGCCTCTTCTAAAGAGAGAGTCGTTCATTTGTTTCCAGACGGACAATGTCACAACTGTGGCATATGTCAATCATCAAGGAGGAACTCACAGTCCTCTGACTATGAAAGAAGTCTCTCAAATACTTGTATGGGCGGAATCCAGCTCCTGTCTAATTTCTGCGGTTCATATCCCAGGTATAGACAATTGGGAAGCGGATTATCTCAGTCGCCAAACGCTACATCCGGGCGAATGGTTTCTTCACCCAGAGGTATTTCTTCAGATTGTTCAAATATGGGGACTTCCAGAAATAGATCTGATGGCTTCTCATCTAAACAAGAAGCTTCCCAGGTATCTGTCCAGATCCAGGGATCCTCAGGCGGAAGCAGTGGATGCATTGTCACTTCCTTGGAAGTATCATCCTGCTTATATCTTTCCGCCTCTAGTTCTTTTTCCAAGATTCTAAAGGAGCGTTCGTTTATTCTGCTGATGGCTCCAGCATGGCCTCTCAGGTTTTGGTATGCGGATCTTGTCCGGATGGCCACTTGCCAACCGTGGACTCTTCCGTTAAGACCAGACCTTCTATCGCAAGGTCCTTTTTCCATCAGGTTTCTCAAATCCTTAAATTTGAAGGTATGGAGATTGAACACTTGATTCTCAGTCATAGAGGTTTCTCTGACTCTGTGATTAATACTATGTTACAGGCTCGTAAAACTGTATCTAGGAAGATATATTATCGAGTCTGGAAGATTTACATTTCTTGGTGTTTTTCTCATCATTTTTTCTTGGCATTCTTTTAGAATTCCTAGAATTTTACAGTTTCTTCAGGGTGGTTTGGATAAGGTTTGTCTGCAAGTTCCTTGAAAATTCAAATCTCTGCTCTTTCTGTTCTTTTTCACAGAAAGATTGCTAGTCTTCCTGATATTCATTGTTTGTACAAGCTTTGGCTCGTATAAAACCTGTTATTAAGTCAATTTCTCCTCCTTGGAGTTTGAATTTGGCTCTGGGGGCTCTTCAAGCTCCTCCGTTTGAACCTATGCATTCGCTGGACATTAAATTACTTTCTTGGAAAGTTTTGTTTCTTTTGGCCATCTCTTCTGCTAGAAGAGTTTCTGAATTATCTGCTCTTTCTTGTGAGTCTCCTTTTCTGATTTTTCATCAGGATAAGGCGGTGTTGCGAACTTCTTTTAAATTTTTACCTAAGGTTGTGAATTCTAACAACATTAGTAGAGAAATTGTGGTTCCTTCATTGTGTCCTAATCCTAAGAATTCTAAGGAAAAGTCGTTGCATTCTTTGGATGTAGTTAGAGCTTTGAAATATTATGTTGAAGCTACTAAGGATTTCCGAAAGACTTCTAGTCTATTTGTTATCTTTTCCGGTTCTAGGAAAGGTCAGAAGGCTTCTGCCATTTCTTTGGCATCTTGGTTAAAATCTTTGTTTCATCATGCCTATGTCGAGTCAGGTAAAACTCCGCCTCAAAGGATTACAGCTCATTCTACTAGGTCAGTTTCTACTTCCTGGGCGTTTAGGAATGAAGCTTCAGTTGATCAGATTTGCAAAGCAGCCACTTGGTCTTCTTTGCATACTTTTACTAAATTCTACCATTTTGATGTGTTTTCTTCTTCTGAAGCAGTTTTTGGTAGAAAAGTACTTCAGGCAGCTGTTTCAGTTTGATTCTTCTGCTTATAATTTCAGTTTTTTTCATTATAAGATTTAAACTTTATTTTGGGTGTGGATTTTTTTCAGCGGAATTGGCTGTCTTTATTTTATCCCTCCCTCTCAAGTGACTCTTGCGTGGAAGATCCACATCTTGGGTAGTCATTATCCCATACGTCACTAGCTCATGGACTCTTGCTAATTACATGAAAGAAAACATAATTTATGTAAGAACTTACCTGATAAATTCATTTCTTTCATATTAGCAAGAGTCCATGAGGCCCACCCTTTTTTGTGGTGGTTATGATTTTTTTTTTTTGTATAAAGCACAATTATTCCAATTCCTTATTTTTTATGCTTTCGCACTTTTTTCTTGTCACCCCACTTCTTGGCTATACATTAAACTGAATTGTGGGTGTGGTGAGGGGTGTATTTATAGGCATTTTGAGGTTTGGGAAACTTTGCCCCTCCTGGCAGGAATGTATATCCCATACGTCACTAGCTCATGGACTCTTGCTAATATGAAAGAAATGAATTTATCAGGTAAGTTCTTACATAAATTATGTTTTTTGGGGTTGGCAGTTGCCTTCTACTAGGCAGAACTTCTTGTTGCTAATATAAATATACATATATATAATGTGTGTTTGTGGGGTTTTTCTTCTATGTTTGTACTTGGATAACTTGATCTAAAACATTCATGAACCTTTAAAAGGACAGTATACTATAAAATTGTTTTTCCCTTAATGTGTTGCCAATTACTTTTTTTTTACCAGCTGCAGAGTATAAAATGTATGAAATTTACTTTTTTAAGGCTTATTTGTGTATATGAATTGGCTGATTTTGTGTTTTGAAGCCACAATCTAAAAAAATGGGTTGAGCTTGTAGGTATAATCAGATCTCATTACTTTATCACATTGTGTACATATACCTGCTTATTTATCTTATATCTGTCCATAAACCAATCATCAATACTTGGAGAGAACAATGGAAATTAACATTTTATTACCTTATCTCTTCTATAACCCACTGGGAGTGTAATTTCTTCTACTGGCTGTGTTAATACAGATTGGCCTTGTGGCCAAAAACTTTCAGGATGGTTGGGGATACCACAGGCTACATAAACTATTTCAAATGCCAAAATAAGGGTAATGGAAATACTAATAAACAATGTAATACACTCCAGCAGGTAAAGTGGATCATTGGGAACAATTTGAAGGGGATACATATTTTGAGTAAACTGTCCCTTTAAGGTACATGTCTTATTCTCCTCCTCTTGTATTTCAGAACTGAGTAATAATCGGATAAACCAAAGATCCAAATGACAGCATACAGCCTTAAATCTGATCTGATCATTTGTGGGAGGGTAAAGCAAAAATATTTTTTACTAAAGGAATTACCCAACAGCAAGGAATACTTGATTTTATTATATTAAAAAGACAGTCAAGTCTAAAACTTGATTTAGACAGAGCATGTCATTTTAATCAATTTTCCAATTTAGTTCTATTATCTAATTTTATTTGATCTTTTGGTATCCTTTTTTGAAGAGTAAGCATAGGCAGGCGCAGGAACAGCAATGCACTACAGAGAGAGAGAGAGATTAAAATATTTGGTACATTGCTGCTCCAAGCATACCTAGGTATGTTTTTAACAATCCTAGAGAATAAAGATTATTAAACACATTTAGATGATACAAATTAATTGGAAAGATGTTTAACATTATATACTCTACTTGAATCTTAAACCTTTATTTTTTACTTTGCTTTTCTTTAAAATGTTTGGTTAATTCATCTCTTTCTCATATATAACATGTGTAAACGCAATTAATTGCATAGCATTAGTTTATTTTTTTAGCAAAATATGTTTGGTTTTTTTACAGGACATAAAAAGGCCTTAATTCTGTAATTACATATCTTAACTACTTAAAACGGTACCACTATACATAGTGATCCTTTAGTCAAAGTGTTAAGAGAACTAGAATGTATTTTAATGACATTAGATTTGTGTTAAACAAGAATGTGAAAAATGCAAGAACAAAATGTATAGATGTAAATTGTTCTTACTGCTATATTAGTGTTTCTGCTAGACATGGTTGTTTCTTGTTTGTGTAATAAATAATATTATTTTAAAGCATTTGTTTGTTTGTTTGTATAATTCTGTCTGTGTGCATAGTACTTTACATTTAACAGTATGAATACAAAGCATATGTTAAAGGGTCTAGTCAAAAGTAAACTTTCATGATTCAGATAGGACATGCAATTGTAAACAATTTTACTTTTAGCATCAAATTTGCTTTGTTCTCTTGGAATTTTTTGTTGAAAGCTAAACCTAGGTGCAAGTTTGTAAAAAGAACTGAAATAAGGAGGCAGTCTGCAGGAACTGAGATACAAGGTAATCACAGAGGTAAAGAGAAAAATAATATAACCTTGTTGGTTATGCAAAACTGGGGAATGGGTAAAAAAAAGGGATTATCTATCTTTTTAAACAATAAAAATTCTGATAGACTGTCCCTTTCATGTGAAACAACAAAAAGAGCACAAAGGATATGGAACCCCAGTCCCTTAGAACTTACAATCTAATTATAAATGGGCTGTACTTACAGACTTATATAGGTCAAGTCTTTAAACACTAGAATAATAGGAATGTCTCTTTGAAAATGTGACTTTTTTTTTATTATTGACTTTTTGGTCACTAGCAGCTAGATTACGAGTTTGGCTTTATGATTGAAAAAGCAGTGTTATGGCTCATAACGCTGCTTTTCCCTAACGCTGCTATTACAAGTCTTGTAGGTATAGGTGTACCGCACACCTTTCAGCCTGTCACGCAATGTCAGTACCGCACTTTTAAAAAAGTCCTTTTTCAATGGAACTCCCATAGTGCCGGTATTATTAGTTTGCCTGGGAGGCCAAAAAGTGAGTGGTACACCCTATACTGACATAATCCGTACCGCCATCTAAAGTCAGTAGTTATGAGTTTTACGTTACAAAGCTGTAGCATAAAACTCATAACTAAAGTGTTAAAAAGTACACTAACACCCATAAACTACCTATTAACCCCTAACCCTAGGCCCTCCCGCATCGCAAACACTAAAATAAAATTATTAACCCCTAAACCGAGGCCCTCCCGCATCGCAAACACTAAAATAAAATTATTAACCCCTAATCTGCCGCTCCGGACATCGCCACCACTTAAAAAAATGTATTAACCCCTATTCTGCCGCTTTCCGACATCGTCGCCACTATAATAAACCTATTAACCCCTAATCTGCTGCCCTCCTGCATCGCAAACACTATTTAAAGATTATTAACCCCTAATCTGCCGTCTTCCCACACCGCCGCTATAATAAACCTGTTAACCACTAAACCGCAAGCCCCCCACAACAAAATATACTTAAATAAATTATTAAACCCTAAACCTCTGACCTCCCACATCACTAACTCTACATAAATATATTAACTCCTAACCCTAACTTAACCCTAAGTCTAACCCTAACGTAACCTAAGCCTAACACCCCCTAACTTAAATATAATTAAAATAAATCTAAATAAACCTTACAATTATTAACTAAATAATTCCTATTTAAAACTAATTACAAACTTACGTGTAAAATAAAACCTAAGCTAGGTACAATATAACTAATAGTAATATTGTAGCTATCTTAGGTTTTATTTTTATTTCACAGGTAAGTTTGTATTTATTTTAACTAGGTAGACTAGTTAGTAAATATCTATTAACTATTTGCTAACTAGCTAGTTAAAATAAATACAAAGTTACCTGTTAAAAAAATCTAACCTGCCTTACACTAAAAACTAACCTTACAATAAAATGAAATAAATTAAAATAATAAAATACAATTTACTAAATTACAAAAATAAAAAAACGAAATTATCAAAAATAAAAACAAATTTCTCCTAATCTAATAGCCCTATCAAAATAAAAAAGCCCCCCTGAAATAAAAAAAAACCTAGCCTACAACAAACTGCCAATGGCCCTTAAAAAGGGTTTTTTTGCGGGGCATTGCCCCAAAGAAATCCAGCTCTTTTACCTGTAAAAAAAATACAAAGCCCCCCATCAGTAAAGCCCACCATCCACCCAACCAAACCCCCAATCTAAATAAACCTAAGCTTAACATTGCCCTGAAAAGCTCATTTGGATGGGCATTGCCCTTAAAAGAGCATTTAGCTCTTTTACATTGCCCAAAGCCCTAAACTTAAAAAAAAAACACCCCAAAAAAACCCTTAAAAAAAAAAACCTAACACTAACCCCCAACAATCCACTTACAGTTATCGAAGTCCGGACTTCCATCCTCATCCAGCCGGCGAAGTCCTCATCCAAGCGAAAAGATCAGCCAATAGGATTGAGCTCTCATTCTATTTCCTGTTCTAATCAGCCAATAAGATGAAAGCTCAATCGTATTGGCTGATTGTAACAGCCAATAGAATTGTTTCCCCTTTCATTCCTATTGGCTGATAGAAATCTTTTAAGGGTAGTTTATTGTAGGCTAGGGTTTTTTTTATTTTTTGGGGGGGGTTATTTTGATAGGGCTATTAGATTAAGAGTAATTCGTTTTTATTTTTTATAATTTAGTGTTTATTTTTTTTTGTAAGTTAGAAAGTTAGTTTTTAGTGTAAGGCAGGTTAGGTTTTATTTTACAGGTAACTGTATTTATTTTAACTAGGTAGCTAGTAAATAGTTAATAACTATTTACTAACTAGTCTACCTAGTTAAAATAAATACAAACTTACCTGAAATAAAAATAAAACCTAAAATAGCTACAATATAACTATTAGTTATATTGTAGCTAGTTTAGGTTTTTTTTACAGGTAAGTATGTATCTAGTTTTAAATAGGAATTGTTTAGTTAATAATTTTAAGGGTCATTTAGATTTATTTTAATTATATTTAAGTTAGGGGGTGTTAGATTTAGGGTTAGGCTTAGGGTTACGTTAGAGTTAGGTTTAGGGGTTAATAACTTTATTATAGTGGCGGCAACATTGGGGACGGCAGATTAGGGGTTAATAACTAATGTAGGTGACGGCGATATCGGGGTGGCAGATTAGGGGTTAATAACTGTAATGTAGGTGGCGGCGATGTCGGGAGAGGCAGATTAGGGTTTAATTGTTTTATTTAGGTGGTGGCGATGTTAAGGGCGGCAGATTAAGGGGTTACTAACATGTAGGTGGCGACGATGTCAGGGGCAGCAGATTAGGGGTGTTTAGACTCTGGGGTTTATGTTAGGGTGTTAGGTTTAAACATAACTTTTTATTTCCCCATAGACATCAATGGGGCTGCATTACTGAGCTTTGTTTCCGCGATCGCAGGTGTTAGGCTTCTTTTTTGCCAGCTCTCCCCATTGATGGCTATGGGGAAATCGTGCACGAGCACGTCAAAGCAGCGCTTGTATTTGGGTGCAGTATGTAGCTCAATGCCACCATATCGCCCGTACAAGCCTGCTTTTTACAAACTTGTAATAGCGGCGCTATAGGGAGGTGAAATAACGCTGCTTTTGTGGCGTTCGTTAATTTCCCTATATTGCTGAAAACTCGTAATCTAGCTGTAGGTTAGCAGATATTGCAGAGATATAGGGTAATGAGGCAAAGGGATTTGAGACTAAAAGGGGAAGGAGGAGATATTCTCAATAAGCAGAAGGAAGAACTACAATGAGACAATAATGTCTTAGTCAACCAGCTGCAACTGGAAATAACCTTCTCTTTAGATGTTTCGGGGGCGGAGTTAACTGCCGATCTAAGCAGACCTGCTTCTTAGGAGCTCCTCTGCAATTTTAGTATAGTTTTACCTATATAAACCCTATGACTGTGAAAAAAAACACCTCTAACCAACTGCCTACTTGTCTAAGGGAATCCTTTCAGCCTGTGCAGAATTCACACTCCGAAGGGTCGTGGATCCGCTCCGGAGATTGAATAGAGGATTAGTGGTGGATTGGGAGCAGAGAGCTGTACACGGTGGCCCACAACAGCTTCCAAAACAGACGGTCGGCACCTGGAGAACCGGATCAACGTAAGTGATCACACACACTCTTGCTGCAAGACTTACGGTGATCGGACCACATACCATACCGCCATATAGCCACATACTTCTCCAAACTTGCCTATGGACCTCTCTAACCCTGCTGACAGCTCTCCCTGCAGTCCCTGGCTTTGGCACCAATCACCATTTTCTTGCTCCACTACTGCTCACTGAGGAACTCCATAGTCTACCTCTCAAGAGCTCATAAACTGTCCATACAGGACACACTACTGATTCCCTCACCCAAAAAGTGGGACTAGCTCCACTGCACAGGTAGAATCATTTAGTACCTGATCAGGGCTGAATAGTAGCACTATATAATTGCACCTAATTTTCCGAAACGCCTCTCACGCAGTTAGGGTGCTCCAGGGCCTGGCTCTGCTTGTAGTGGCTGACTACTTGAACTCATCATTTGCTTGTTTCTCTCTCCACCCTGCAAACCATCCTACTCCTACACTTTGAGCCTCTCCTATTCAATCACCTAGAAACATGCTTTCCCTTCTATTTTCCCGCTGTTTGTAGTAACAGCGGGTCAAATCCAACATCTCCCTCTCTGTGATAGCCCTGTGAGGGCACTCTCCCTACGGCAATACCATATTTGCTGCTTAAAAGAATGGGCTGTTCTTCATAGTCCCCATCTGAGCATCCCTTTGAGCATTCACCAACACTACAAAAGATATCCCACTCTCCTTGCCGAAACATATTGTGCACAAATTTTTTTTTTCTCCATTAAAAGTGACCACATTCTACCAATAATGGCCCAAGCCATAAAAAAAAAAGTTGAAGGGTGGCCCAACTCCCAGAAGAAGGGTGAGAGACCACTTCCAATTATCTCAAGCCTCAATGAGCGACAGACCAGAAGATGAGCTCTCGGATGGCTTTCCGGAGATAGACACTGACCAAATAGCTTCGGTTATACCCCTAGACACCATGGACATATTGGGCGCTAACAACAACCTAGTTGATTCCATAAAAGCAGTCCTAGCCACCCACCATGATTCCCTTTGCAGGCGCATTGATAAATCATACTCAAACCTGAAAGGGATATTGCCTCCATGGGTGAACGCACAGATACCCTGGGTCGCAAACAAGAAGATCTTACTGTGGATCAGTCCAACCTACTCTCCTATTCACATTCCCTTGCTGAACAGATCTCACCTATGCAAACAAAACTAGCCGACCTGGAGAAAACAACATCAAGCTATGTGAAATCCCAGAGACAGTGCTGCCAAAAGATCTGCAGCCCTATCTTCAAGGCCTCTTCTCCTCAGCCCTAGGCACCCTAAAAGAACCAGAATCTCTCATAGACAGAGCACACAGAGCGCTCAGGCCGAGATCACTAGCTGAGGACAAGCCTAGGGATGTTGTGGTCAGACTGCATTTTTTCACATTCCGATAAAAACTTGTAAGGGCCATCAACTCAGGGGCACTTCGCTCCAATAAATTTGACTCTGTTCAACTATTCCCAGATTTGTCCCCACACACCCTCCAACCCTGGAAAGCCTACCAGGATTACACCAACATTTTGAGAGATAAAGGGATCAAATACTGCTTGGGATTCCCAGTTAGATTGTTCATCACCAAAGATGATCTTCAATTCATCGCCTCCTCCCTGACCCAGGCGAGAGACCTCCTTACCAAATGGGATCTTCTACCTGCTCCATGGACCACTACTTTCCTTGGCCCAGTGCTGCCCATTCCTCTGCGAGCTGATGCTCCCTCCTGGCGACAACTTGCCAAAAAGGGTGAAGACCACAAGATCTCTTCAGCTACGTCAGAACCAATCTTTGCCTTCAGCTCAAGAAGTGGAGTGACTCACGTATGGTTGGACTCTTCAGCTTTACAACAACCTGAAGACATTCGACTCCTTCATACTAACCCCAACACACAGCTGAAGTGCGCTTTCTTAGAACTCTGCATCCTTTCAGGATCACTTAAGTACCTTACTTTATATGTTATGTTCTTGTTTTAATATGTCAAATATCTATCAGATTTACTCTCACACATCCAAACGCAAAGTGGAACAAAAGGTTATCCCACATAAAAGGGTTATAGCATTACACCCAGTTACCAATTTATTATTTTTTTTATGCCTTTGGAAAACGCAGTTTTCCTATAAATACATGCAATATAGTTCTCCATATGTACTGTTGAGGACAGCATTAGAAATCATTATGTCTTTAAACTCGTGTCCTGTTCACATCTATTTCTGATGGTATAGGTATCTAGCCAAAGATAGACCTGCAAGAATCAGAAAGTATTCCAAGTATAAAAAGCAAAATTGCCTCACAAAGAACGAAAATTGTATTAAAAATTTGAATTCGTTATGGTTATGTAGGGTCATTATTATAATTAAAGGGCCACTAAACCCAAAATATTTCTTTCATGATTCAGATAGAGAATACAAATTTAAAAAACATTACAATTTACTTCTATTATTTATTTTGCTTCATTTTTTAGATATCCTTATTTGAAGAAAAAGCAATGCACATGGGTGAGCCAATCACATGAGGCTTCTATGTGCAGCAACCAATCAGCAGCTAATGAGCATATCTAGATATGCTTTTCAGCAAAGAATATCAAGAGAATAAAACAAATTAGATAATAGAAGTAAATTAGAAAGATGTTTAAAAATGCATTCTCTTTCTAAATTATGAAAGAAAAAATGTGGGTTTCATGTCCCTTTAAGTTAAAGAAAAAACGTATTGTGGTAACACACCAAAATAATGCGCAAATTTGCCCCATGTAAAACGCTAATGTAATAGATTACTTTAATTTTTTTTTTTAGCAATTTGTGCGCACTGGTGCGCCTCTCCAAGGGCGAGCTGCAGAGAACTTGGAGGAGAATACAAAGGAGCACTTAATAAATCTAGCTCTAAATAAGCTTTTCAAGACAAAGAATAGATTAATTAAATGTTTATTTAATTGGTTTGTAATATCCTCAAAACCCTCAGCTTTATGTTAATGGGTTATGAAACCTAACATTTTTCCTTCATCATCCAGATAGAGCATACAATTATAAACATATTTCCATTTTTCTTCAATTATCTAATTTGCTTTAGTTTCCCTTGGTATACTTTTTGAAAAGCATACTTAGGTAGGCTAAGGATCAGCAATGCACTACTGTTATTGACTCACCAGATGTGTTCAGCTAGCTCTGAGTAGTTAATTGCTGCTCCTTCAACAAAGGATACAAAGACAAAGAAGCAAATTTGGCAATAGAAATAAACTGGAAAGTTGTTTAAAAATGTATGCTCAATCTGAATCATGAAATAAAAATGCTATTGTTTCATTTGCCTTTAACACAAAGTCGAGCTTTTTAAGTACATTCTACAAAACCTGATAACCTTTCAAATTGATTAGACACAACCTTAAAGGGACAGTAAACCTTAAAAATAATGTTATATAATTCTGCACATAGTGCAGAATTATATAACATTATTTAGGTGCTATAGCCATAAAACCCTTTTTTACCTTTTAAAATGTAAAAATGACAGCGCTTTTACAGACCTGCTCTCTGCTGAGCGGGTCTGTAATATTTAGTCAGCGCATCGGGCCAGCTGTATAGTCACAGCTTGTCCCGATCGCGCCATAAGACTAAGTGCAGCTCGCTCCTGTCACAGGAGCGAGCTGCACTTAGTGCTATGGCGCGGTCGGGCCGGGCTGTGACTATACAGCTGGCCCGATGCGCTGACTAAATATTACAGACCCGCTCAGCAGAGAGAAGAGAGCGGGTCTGTAAAAGCTCTGTCATTTTTACATTTTAAAAGGTAAAAAAGGGTTTTATGGCTATATCAACCATAACATGTGGCCATTTTTCTGCATCAATAATTGACGCAGCTAATGCTTTACATCCTATGGAAGTCACAGGTGCTATGCCGATCTCCTAGGCAGCAGGCATAAAAGAGAACTTACAGCCGCAGCAGCTGTACATTTTACTTGCCTAGCTGGCTGCTGCAGTTCCGTTCCACAATCTCTGCTGCTGTGTCTTTCCCACTCGCTGTGTCTTTCCCACTCACTGCCTGTCAATCAACAGACACGTCACTCCTGATAATCCCACATAGGGATGTCACCACCAGCACCATGCCACCACCAATGAATTGCAGCCTGTCAGCCTCCGCCCCTCTCTCCTTCCCGCTTCTTCCCCACGCACAGATTCTTGGGAAGTAGAAGAGAAACATTAAAGCAGCAGGTAATTGTGGTAGCTGTGAGGTTTCAGGCCTCGTGAGAATTTTATTAGGCTGCCTGCATGTCTGTGACACTTAGTCACTGCTGTAGCTGCTTCTGGTGAGTAAATATGTTTTGTTTTATGCATATAGCATCCCCTAGCTGTACCTACACTATAAAAACATTTTTCCCTTCACAGCCTCCACTTTTTCTTTACTGTTTCAGTTTATTTTATTATATAATCTATAGTCTACATATTATAACCTGAATCTGCTCAATTTAATTTAATTACAATACATTTCGTTTTGTGTTTTTATGTTTTTTTTGGGTGTGGGAGGGGGGGCGGTAGAAAGATTTCTTTCACCTAGGCAGCAAGTATTGGCTCACCCCTTGGTGTTTATATGTGTATTAGTTCCTTTGCTGTTCCTTGTTGTGCTTTTGTAATTTGTAACTTGTTGCTGATTCTCTGCCTGTCTCTATGTAGTTGTCCCTTGTCTGTCGATTCTGCTTGATAACTTTGACTGATCTACAATTGCCAAACCTTCTTGCTTCCAACCCTGCAACATGCTCTACCCTCAGAACTGATCTACTATTTCCGAACCTGCTTGTTGTAACTGATCCTGCAACCTGCTATGTCCTGTTCGATGGGGTATAGCGTCAAAGACGAGCACCTATAGCTCTGAACAGTGGGCTAATTAGCTAGCTTGGAAAATGTACTAAGAAAATAAATGTGTTCAGAGCGTCTCAAATGGGCTAGGTGTTGTACAATGTGTAGAGTGTGTGTTTAGAAATATTTTAATTGTAAATCTAGTACTTTACACAAGAATAAAACATGCCACAGTGGGTACAGTGGTAATAAATGACAATAAAAACAATAAGATGTGGATCCACTCTTGTACAAATTAAATATTGAATATATCTATATAAAAACACTGAATATAAAATGATGCAGAGGCAATAATAATAGTAGCCCCAATAAAAATATGAGAAAGTTAAAATTCCAAACAATGTCTGAAAGAAATCAATCCAATGTGTGGATTAAAAACATACAGTAAATCAAATGAATGGATTGCTGATATCGACTAGGAGGAGGATACCATAAGAAATGTTGTGTACCAGTGTGGTTGGTGATAATGTGTATAAAAAAGGGAGTGAAAAATTATCCTTAGTGATTGCAAATATAAAGAAAACAGACAGTGTCAACTTGCTTATTCAAAAGTGAAATTTTTTTAAAAAAATTACAAAAGAAAAAATGAAAAAATGCTGCTCAAAAAATGAAAAAAAAAGAACAAAGTCAGTGATCAAAAAAAAAAAAAAAAAGGAAAAAAGAGGACAAAGTCAGTGATTGTAATCCAAGAAACAAAATCCCAAAAAAGGCTAAATGTGAAGATCCAAATAAAAGTCAAAAGTTAATAATGTGTAGAAAAGGAAACCTTATTTCCCTAGTGGTGAGAGTCTGTCTGAGGTTCCTGATGGTGAGAATAAAGTCAACAGTCTTTTAGGTCAAACCCAATTAATGGGCTAGTGTTCCTATTCCTGATGGTGAGAACCTTTGGTGGTTGGGAGAAACTCCAAATTTTTTTTTTTTCTTTTTAAATTATAAATTAAACCTAAAGGCAAATAAAAACAACAATAGTTTAGATGGTACTAAAAACTTATATAAAATCAGAATATTGATTGCCAGCTGTGGTCAAAGCATTTCAGCCTCCTCTAGGCCTTTCTCAAGGCCAGGAGTACAGTGACAATATTGGTACTACAATTGATGGAATTTATACTGACCAACAACATATTTATGTTCGATGGGAAGTTTTACAGGCAGCTTAGAGGTACAGCCATGGGTGCGGCGTGCGCCCCACCTATGCCTGTTAACATCTTGGCGTCTGGGAAACAATGGATGTTTTCCAGGGTTTTGACCAATGGGTGGAGGCTCACGTCCTATGGCTGTGCTTTGTGGATGATATCCTAGTACTGTGGAAAGGCGATGCAGAATCAGCAGGAAAATGTGTTGAGCTACTGAACAAGAACAACAAGAACTTGTTCCTAACTCATCAAATCAGTGATAGGGAAGCAACCTTTTTGGACCTCAAGTTAACGATTGAAAATGGAGCATTAAAAACAAAGGTGTTTCGGAAAGAAACAGCAACTAATAGCTTGCTACATGCAACAAGCCATCATCCAGTTGCTCTTAAAGGGACAGTCTACACCAGAATTGTTATTGTTATAAAAGATAGATAATCCCTTGTTTACCCATTCCCTAGTTTTGCATAACCAACACAGTTACATTTATATATTATTTACCTCTGTGATTATCTTGTATCTAAGCCTCTGCAGACTGGCCCTTTATTTGTTCTTTTGACAGACTTGCAGTTTAGCCAATCAGTGGTGGCTCCCAGGTAACTTCACGTGCACGAGCACAGTGTTATCTATATGAAAAACATGAACTAACACCCTCTAGTGGTGAAAAACATGTTAACATGCATTCTTAAGAGGCGGCCTTCAAGGTCTAAGAAATTAGCATATGAACCTCCTAAGTTAAGCTTTCAACTAAGAATACCAAGAGAACAAAGAAAAATTGGTGATAAAAGTAAATTGGAAAATCGTTTAAAATTACATGCCCTATCTGAATCATGAAAGTTTTTTTTGGACTAGACTGTCCCTTTAAGAATGGGATTGTGGGACAGTTTTTGAGATTGAAAAGGTGCTGTTCCACTGAGTTTGATTTTGAGTGCCAGGCGACTGAAATGGCCCAGAGGTTTCTCCAAAGAGGATATTCTAGGAATCAAATACGCAAAGGGTGGGTCAGAGCCCGACAGACACTGAGAAGCCAATTGTTGTACAAAGAGGCAAATAAATCAGCAGGTGACAATCAAGTCCGTCTTATCACTAAGTATAATTCCCATTGGGATAAACTCTGTGATATTCTCAGGAAACATTGGCATATTCTGTCAAATGACAACACGATTGCTAGATTCATTCCAGAATATCCCCTATTAACAGCTAAAACAGCGCCTACTATAAAAGACAGATTGGTCCACAGCGAGTTTCAAAAAGATATTCCCAAAAATTGGTTAACGAAATCACAGATCAGGAAGGGTTGCCAACCGTGTGGTCACTGTGTATATTGTAAATACATTGGTAAAGCCTCAAACTTCTGCACTGAGTACTCAGATAAGTCTTACTATATAAATGAAAGGATTGTCTGTAACACCATGAATGTCATTTATATGTTACATTGCTCGTGTCCCAAATTTTACATTGGGAAAACTACAAGCGAGCTAAAGGATTGAGTGAGAGAGCACAGAGATAGCATTAAGGATAAGGACCAAGATAGCTCGGTGGCTAGGCACTTTCAGACTATGCATAACTCTGATTTCTCTCAGCTTAAAGTATTGGGTATCGAACATATCAGACCCAGAAGGAGAGGAGGTAATGTAGATCAGCTATTACTCCAGCATGAGTCACGCTGGATGTATAGACTCAACACACTTTCTCCTCTGGATCTTAATGGAAAAATTTAATTTTCCTGCTTTCTTTAAACACTTAGGTACAAGGTAATGTATTGATGTAGGTGTTAAAATAATCACCTTGACTTTAGATGTATGTGGCTAAGAGGATCTTGTGAGCCACTTAAGAAGTTTATCAATACTTTGTCAAGGTATCAGAATGCTGTATGTAACAAATCTTGAATAATTTGTGAAGCCATTTTATGTTGATGTTATATTGCTAAGAATATTTGCATATGCCTGTTCAGCCATGTTACTATCATAATAGCATAATTCCCCTTTAAGAACCAGTGAAGGGGAAGGAACAATGTATCCATACAAGTGTTTAAAGACCAGCGTAGCTGGCAAAACGACACATCTGATGAAGCCCTAAGTCCAGCCCGGAAAGGGGGAGGGGTGAAACGCGTAATGATTGGATTACCTTACACAGCGTGGTAACGCTATAATGGTGGAGCAGTCTTGGTGGTTGCTGTAAGAATCGGTCTACACACTACTGGCGTGGCAAGTGAAGCGCTGCACAGGCTGGTTTGCATCACAGTTGATTATACTACGGAAGGGATCCGTGTTCGGAAGGTACCCGTAGTGATATTGGATAAGTGAAGGTAAGCGTGCAGCAATAAGTCTTGCACTCAGTGGTTCCCCAATAACACAAAGCATTAAGAAGTTTGGCATTGATCTACTGTCCATCACTGACACTCTTAGATATAACGGATTCCGGTACCGGAATAGCATCCGGATTTAAGAGGATAAAGGACGATATTATTGTTCACCTTGACCGGAGCGTATTGCTAACACTAAGTGCCCGGATACACAGGTGGACTGTTGAATAGCTGGCTTATTCACATGCTAGCATGCTGATATATTTATGGGGGAATTGTGACTGTTTATTTATATCTCTGTACAGAACTATCATCTGTTCCTGTTTGTGGCTTTGTATTTTTAATAAATCTATATATGTTAAAGCAAACTTGGTGAGGGTATCACTGTTGCAATAATAGTGTGGTCTTAAGTATCCAGTGCGGCTCTAGTCCTGCTTTGGTTCATTAAATACGTATGAACTCTCTCTTTTAAGTAGTATATATACATTTTGGGACTGCCGGCACGGATTAAGTTGTTTGTATACATAGCAATCTGAGTGCCCCCTGCCCTAGGTATTATAAATATGTATATACATGTGCATATATGTGTTTATATATGTATATATATATATATATATATATATATATGTATACAGGGAGTGCAGAATTATTAGGCAAATGAGTATTTTGACCACATCATCCTCTTTATGCATGTTGTCTTACTCCAAGCTGTATAGGCTCGAAAGCCTACTACCAATTAAGCATATTAGGTGATGTGCATCTCTGTAATGAGAAGGGGTGTGGTCTAATGACATCAACACCCTATATCAGGT
This sequence comes from Bombina bombina, assembly GCF_027579735.1. Taxonomy (NCBI): domain Eukaryota; kingdom Metazoa; phylum Chordata; class Amphibia; order Anura; family Bombinatoridae; genus Bombina; species Bombina bombina. The sequence continues at coordinate 507,002,911 of NC_069499.1, forward strand.
GTGCATAATTATTAGGCAACTTCCTTTCCTTTGGCAAAATGGGTCAAAAGAAGGACTTGACAGGCTCAGAAAAGTAAAAAATAGTGAGATATCTTGCAGAGGGATGCAGCACTCTTAAAATTGCAAAGCTTCTGAAGCGTGATCATCGAACAATCAAGCGTTTCATTCAAAATAGTCAACAGGGTCGCAAGAAGCATGTGGAAAAACCAAGGCGCAAAATAACTGCCCATGAACTGAGAAAAGTCAAGCGTGCAGCTGCCAAGATGCCACTTGCCACCAGTTTGGCCATATTTCAGAGCTGCAACATCACTGGAGTGCCCAAAAGCACAAGGTGTGCAATACTCAGCGACATGGCCAAGGTAAGAAAGGCTGAAAGACGACCACCAATGAACAAGACACACAAGCTGAAACGTCAAGACTGGGCCAAGAAATATCTCAAGACTGATTTTTCTAAGGTTTTATGGACTGATGAAATGAGAGTGAGTCTTGATGGGCCAGATGGATGGGCCCGTGGCTGGATTGGTAAAGGGCAGAGAGCTCCAGTCCGACTCAGACGCCAGCAAGGTGGAGGTGGAGTACTGGTTTGGGCTGGTATCATCAAAGATGAGCTTGTGGGGCCTTTTCGGGTTGAGGATGGAGTCAAGCTCAACTCCCAGTCCTACTGCCAGTTTCTGGAAGACACCTTCTTCAAGCAGTGGTACAGGAAGAAGTCTGCATCCTTCAAGAAAAACATGATTTTCATGCAGGACAATGCTCCATCACACGCGTCCAAGTACTCCACAGCGTGGCTGGCAAGAAAGGGTATAAAAGAAGAAAATCTAATGACATGGCCTCCTTGTTCACCTGATCTGAACCCCATTGAGAACCTGTGGTCCATCATCAAATGTGAGATTTACAAGGAGGGAAAACAGTACACCTCTCTGAACAGTGTCTGGGAGGCTGTGGTTGCTGCTGCACGCAATATTGATGGTGAACAGATCAAAACACTGACAGAATCCATGGATGGCAGGCTTTTGAGTGTCCTTGCAAAGAAAGGTGGCTATATTGGTCACTGATTTGTTTTTGTTTTGTTTTTGAATGTCAGAAATGTATATTTGTGAATGTTGAGATGTTATATTGGTTTCACTGGTAAAAAAAAATAATTGAAATGGTTATATATTTGTTTTTTGTTAAGTTGCCTAATAATTATGCACAGTAATAGTCACCTGCACACACAGATATCCCCCTAAAATAGCTATAACTAAAAACAAACTAAAAACTACTTCCAAAACTATTCAGCTTTGATATTAATGAGTTTTTTGGGTTCATTGAGAACATGGTTGTTGTTCAATAATAAAATTAATCCTCAAAAATACAACTTGCCTAATAATTCTGATTCTAATAAATATATAAACATACATGTATATACAAATATATACACATTATGAAATATAATGCTAGACCCTAAAGAAAAGGGTATACTATATAGCACTCTGTGACAACATAAATCACTGCTAAAGTGATAGTTACATTGCAAATTATCAACAAACAAGTCAGCTTTAATTGAGGAGAGGCTGTATGGTTAAAACATGTTTTATTAAAACCTTAAATTAAAATATGAAAAAATAAAATGATAGTCACATACAGTCCTGGTGATTAGATGGCTACATGTTACTCAATTAATCAAATAATGTGATACATAATAATCCTTAAATACTTGTAATGGAAGATCACTTAAAGAGCAAAGGATTTTAAATCCCTAGTGAAGCATATGTACTATCGATCATAAGAATGAGTAGCATTTATTCATGTAGATGGGCTGCACTTTATTCTGCAATATCTAGAAATTCTATTTTGTGCAACCAACTGTTTCTTAAAAGAACTATAAAACATTCCAAATCTTAATGGACTTTCAAAAAAGAATCAAATTTTGCTCTAAAATATGTTGCAATGTAGCGATTAATACCCAGTGCTGCTCTTCCCAAACAATGTTACATAAAATTGGTAACAAAAAACCATAGGTATTGCTGGCAGCTAGCCCAGATTATTTGACCCTTCTCAGAGAATGTTGCAAATATTTAGTAACAAAGGATATTATTAATGTTATTAATATTAGCAGTTCATTCAAATTGTAACATTAAACCCTGCTCAGAGCTGAGTATATTGTTAGACAGAAGGCAAGTTAATGTAATCGTACTGAGTATTAAAGCATGTTTTTGCCATCTGTGCAGTGATATGTACTGTATTATAAATAATCGAAGCTTGGAGCAACGATTAGTTCTAAATCATTGCTGATATGTTCTAAGTTAAATCTATTTGTTAACGCTTATGCCAGTTGCTACTGCAGCCTCCAAAAATTCAGTAAGTACTTTTCTTGTGTCGTTAATAGCTGTTTTTTCTGTGTCTATAATTGACAAGGCAGATGAGTTGCGTCCTATTCGTCGGTGGTTGTGTTATGTTTGTGCTATTTTTTATGCTATTTATTCTGATTATACATTCCAAGAGGCACCTGTGTATTTGTTCCTTTGCTGTTACACTATGGTACATAAACACACCATTAATGTAATGACAATATGGAAAGGAACATGAGGCCCGAGGATCTAAAGGTCTCTGGGCTGGCAAGATTTTTTTAAAGGGACATTAAACACTAAATACATGCTAGATAGAATGATGCATTCAAAGAAGAGATTAGTCCATGACTAACATGTAGATGTATTTTTAAAAGTTTCATTATTTGTTTAAAAAGTGACAAAATAAGTTTAAAGTTTTAGTGTCTATAAAACACTGGGAGCTGCCATGTTGTAACTTGTGTTACCTTCTCTGCTGTGGCCAATTAGGGACAGTTATAAATAGGTCACTAGAGTGTGCAGCCAATGGTTGTGCTGGATCTAACAGTGTTCTGCACTTCCATTTCTAACAGGAACTGAAAAGCTCACAATTCCAGAATGGAATTACAAGCAAAGAGGACAAACTAAATAATGAAAGTATATTGCAGTTGTTTTATTATATACAATTTATCATTTTATATTACCATCTCAAAGTGTTTAATGTCCCTTTAAGATTGCTCACCAGCACTTCTTTTTCCCTGGTGGATTTCTTTAAAGCATTTATAAATGCAAAGGAGATGCAGACATTACAAAAGTGCAGAATGAAAATTGTAATTTAAAAATCATACCAAATGAATAAATGAATCATTCACACAAGCAATAGACAGGAAAAAAATATTTTTAAGGTGCATCAAAAATCATAACAAAATTGTTCACCAAAAATTGTGTTTTATCAAAAATGTATATATTATACTGGATGTACAAAAAGCACATAGAAATTCACACTTATAAGTAAAAAATATAAAGCAAATATTTGTATTTCATTTTTTATCATAAAATGTGCTGGAAATGGGCATTCCATGGGTGTGTATTAAATTGTCTCTCAAATACTAGTAAAATTATCTTAACTTTTCCATTCTACATATCTCACTGTTTCTCACAAATTAGAAGGTGGCGAGCTAAAATTACTCAAAACACTAATTATTCTTAAAGGAAAACCTATCTCACCAATCAGCAGCTAGCTATCAATAGTGTAGGATATGTGCGTATTCTTTTTCAACAAGGGATACCAAGAGACAGAAGCACATTTTAAAATAGCTGAAAGAAGTTGTGGAACAAGAGAGTTCCACTGGAAGTTTGCAAACCCAGCAATCTTTGATGCCCAGACTATTGGCAAGGTGATCCAGTTTAAGTTAAAAAATATCTTTTATTCATTTTTCAAAAAATGGTAAACATAAATACATACAACGTTAAAAATTGCTATGTGAGATCTATTCCAATGTGTACGAAAGATGGTGACTATATTTTGGGATATAATACTGCCTGAATATGTGTGGTCAGAATAATCACCACTAGTGGGTAAATAGGTAGATAAACTAATACCCAGGGATTGTGAATAATCGGAGCTCACTGGGTCTGTTTAAATCACAGACTATTGTAATTTAGTTCTGCTTCAAGGTTTTAGAAAGAGTAGGCAACCGTTATACACTGATGATTATAGAGAAGTTATATTACTATTCAACACAGTGGCAGCGGCTCAACTTGGTACTTGGAGCTCCTTAAAGTGTATATTGTGTTTGTGTTATGCTTATACACGTGTTTATGTAACTTTCATTAAATTGACCACTGATAAATAATGCATTCAACGTGGATCTCTCCGTGGAGGATAAATATAATATGTTCCAGTGTGATTGAGCCACTCACTGAATTTTGACTGAGTGGAGCATCGTTACATATGTATATATATCATTAAATTTTTAATATACATTTCATAATTCATATTGCTTGTTGTAGCAAGTATAGATTTTGTAATAGAAATATAGTTGCTGCCTTGCGGCTGGAGTATCTTATGCTAGTGGAAATGTTAATATAATCCTGTATATATTTCCTACATTAAAATTCAATAACACAATATAATAGAGTGCACCTAGGTTATATGCTGTCAGATGGGCAGATGATTATTACCGCCCCTCTTAATTCTCAGAGTTACTATAGGTAATGGGCCTATATGAGCATATTTCTATTTGTTTAGTTTGAAGATACTAGCATTGCCCGCGGTAAAGTTATATTAGGGGTATGGTTACTGTGAATTGTGAAATTAGGATAGCTCTATATATTTCTTATTGTCCCAATTACTTCTTGTGTCTGTAATGCACAGTGGCTCAGCTAATATCTTACAATAATGGCCTGAATATATAATCAGGGACTTTGCACAATTCGATTCAATGTTAAATTGTAATACCAGCATTCAGTTTGTATCCAAATAAACCAGTACTCTTATTCCCCTCTCTACATGTAACAGATGTTGTGTGCTCTCTGTATATCAGAGTTTGTGTGCTCTCTGATTCAAACAGACCCAGTGAGCTCCGATCATTCACAATCCCTGGGTATTAGTTTATGTACCTGTTTACCCACTAGTGGTGATTATTCTGAGCATACATATTCAGGCAGTATTATATCCCAAAATATAGTCACCATCTTTCGTACACATTGGAATAGATCTCACATAGCGATTTTTAATGTTGTATGTACAGGGAGTGCAGAATTATTAGGCAAATGAGTATTTTGACCACATCATCCTCTTTATGCATGTTGTCTTACTCCAAGCTGTATAGGCTCGAAAGCCTACTACCAATTAAGCATATTAGGTGATGTGCATCTCTGTAATGAGAAGGGGTGTGGTCTAAGGACATCAACACCCTATATCAGGTGTGCATAATTATTAGGCAACTTCCTTTCCTTTGGCAAAATGGGTCAAAAGAAGGACTTGACAGGCTCAGAAAAGTCAAAAATAGTGAGATATCTTGCAGAGGGATGCAGCACTCTTAAAATTGCAAAGCTTCTGAAGCGTGATCATCGAACAATCAAGCGTTTCATTCAAAATAGTCAACAGGGTCGCAAGAAGTGTGTTGAAAAACCAAGGCGCAAAATAACTGCCCATGAACTGAGAAAAGTCAAGCGTGCAGCTGCCAAGATGCCACTTGCCACCAGTTTGGCCATATTTCAGAGCTGCAACATCACTGGAGTGCCCAAAAGCACAAGGTGTGCAATACTCAGAGACATGGCCAAGGTAAGAAAGGCTGAAAGACGACCACCACTGAACAAGACACACAAGCTGAAACGTCAAGACTGGGCCAAGAAATATCTCAAGACTGATTTTTCTAAGGTTTTATGGACTGATGAAATGAGAGTGAGTCCTGATGGGCCAGATGGATGGGCCCGTGGCTGGATTGGTAAAGGGCAGAGAGCTCTAGTCCGACTCAGACACCAGCAAGGTGGAGGTGGAGTACTGGTTTGGGCTGGTATCATCAAAGATGAGCTTGTGGGGCCTTTTCGGGTTGAGGATGGAGTCAAACTCAACTCCCAGTCCTACTGCCAGTTTCTGGAAGACACCTTCTTCAAGCAGTGGTACAGGAAGAAGTCTGCATCCTTCAAGAAAAACATGATTTTCATGCAGGACAATGCTCCATCACACGCGTCCAAGTACTCCACAGCGTGGCTGGCAAGAAAGGGTATAAAAGAAGAAAATCTAATGACATGGCCTCTTTGTTCACCTGATCTGAACCCCATTGAGAACCTGTGGTCCATCATCAAATGTGAGATTTACAAGGAGGGAAAACAGTACACCTCTCTGAACAGTGTCTGGGAGGCTGTGGTTGCTGCTGCACGCAATGTTGATGGTGAACAGATCAAAACACTGACAGAATCCATGGATGGCAGGCTTTTGAGTGTCCTTGCAAAGAAAGGTGGCTATATTGGTCACTTATTTGTTTTTGTTTTGTTTTTGAATGTCAGAAATGTATATTTGTGAATGTTGAGATGTTATATTGGTTTCACTGGTAAAAATAAATAATTGAAATGGGTATATATTTGTTTTTTGTTAAGTTGCCTAATAATTATGCACAGTAATAGTCACCTGCACACACAGATATCCCCCTAAAATAGCTAAAACTAAAAACAAACTAAAAACTACTTCCAAAAATATTCAGCTTTGATATTAATGAGTTTTTTGGGTTCATTGAGAACATGGTTGTTGTTCAATAATAAAATGAATCCTCAAAAATACAACTTGCCTAATAATTCTGCACTCCCTGTATTTATGTTTACCATTTTATGAAAAATGAATAAAAGTTATATTTTAACTTAAAGGGACACTGAACCCAAATTTTTTCTTTTGTAATTCAGAAAGAGCATGCAATTTTAAGCAACTTTCTAATTTACTCCTATTATCAATTTTTCTTCGTACTCTTGCTATCATTATTTGAAAAAGAAGTCATCTAAGCTTTTTTTTGGTTCCAGTACTCTGGACAGCACTTTTTTATTGGTGGATGAATTTATCCACCAATCAGCAAGGACAACCCAGGTTGTTCACCAAAAGTGGGCCGGCATCTAAACTTACATTCTTGCATTTCAAATAAAGATACCAAGAGAATGAAGAAAATTTGATAATAGGAGTAAATTAGAAAGTTGCTTAAAATTTCATGCTTAATCTGAATCACAAAAGAAAATTTTTGGGTACAGTGTTAAACTGGATCACCTCGCCAATAGTCTGGGCATAGAGTGCTAGGTTTGCACACTTTCAGTTGAACTCTCTTCAGCAAATTAATTAGTGCAAAGCACCACCCCTCTGCAATATATTGAGACAAAGCTCAATATTTTTGAGCAAAGATACATCATAATTACTGCAATATAGTGGGGACTGCCTAATATAGTGCTATTGTTTATTGTGTTGTTTATACATTTTAAAATAGAAGTGAATTAAACGTGTCTTAAAATTACATACTCTATCTGAATCATGTATGTTTAATTTTGACATTCCTATACCTTTAACCAATTGATTTAAGGTTGTGGACTGGATCTATAACAATCATGTCCTAACTGAAGGACCCTTGAACATGTGTGAACCCTGACAGCTTCACTTTAGTGTTTCTTGTATCTGCATTCAAAATTGTAAGCACTAAAATGTATTATTAACGATCATTGGGCTAAACTCCCATTCAGATTTATTCTGACTAGATTACAGCAATTACCTACACATTTGAAAATATTTTGTGCTCATTCTTGTGAGCTGGGATTTAAAAAAAAAAAAAAAAAGTTAATATTTATCATTTTATCATTGTTTAATTAGATGATTGTCATCACATGTCCAGCTCAGTGAGCACTTATCTAGTTTATTTATAATAAATAATATGATAGTTGCAAACTTATCTTTCATCTTTAAAAAGAAAATGTCTCACCAGAGTTGTAGCGTAAAATGTTTACCAAACACAACATAAGTACATTAAAATAAACTATTACACTCATATATACACTTTCTGCTAAAAAAGTATTATCATTTTTGTTCTAAGGGTTATAAGGTATATGGTATGTGATAAGGTATTTGTCTGGAAAGGGCTATAATGTATATTAAAGATATTTGACTTAAAAGGGCTATAATGTAAAATGTATATATTTTTAGTCAGGGTGTGTGCGTTTTTTGTTGTTATTTTTTTTAAATAGAATTTCCAAAGTAAATTGTCACCAGGTCTTGCAAAACATTTGCATATATTGAGATGGGTTAAATGAGCACATGTGTATCATATATACACTTTCTGCTAAAAAAGTATTATCATTTTTGTTCTAAGGGTTATAAGGTATATGGTATGTGATAAGGTATTTGTCTGGAAAGGGCTATAATGTATATGAAAGATATTTTACTTAAAAGGGCTATAATGTAAAATGTATATATTTTTAGTCAGGGTGTGTGCGTTTTTTGTTGTTATTTTTTTTAAATAGAATTTCCAAAGTAAATTGTCACCAGGTCTTGCAAAACATTTGCATATATTGAGATGGGTTAAATGAGCACATGTGTATACAGTATACATGTGAGCAGTAATAATATTTAGATATGCATTATATATATATATATATATATATATATATATATATATATATATATATGTGTGTGTGAAATACAGAGTCACCTGCCACTCCCAACAGAGTTGAAAATCTGTAATGATATAATGCAATGGATAGAAATACCTCCTGATAAATTACAAGCCAAGATAGTAGTAATTCCAAAAGTTGGCAAGAACCCCAAGCTGTGCCAAATCTCTAGACCAAACTCCCTGATTGAGCAGGATATAAAAATATTTACTAAAATCTTGGCTAAATGACATAAAAAATATCTTCCATCCCTGATACATCCTGATCAAGTAAGATTCAGAAAAGACAGAGAAGCTGATGAAAAAATGATGGTAACGATTTCCTTGGTAGATTATTTAGTCAAGACTGGGACACCTTCTCTGCTCCTATCTCTGGTTGTGGAGAAGGCATTTGATAGGGTGGACTGGAACTTTATGTTTGAGGTTCTTGGTCAGATGGGTTTCCAAGGGACTGTCCCACAACCCATCAGATGCTTATATCCAGTGTACAATTAAAACATTCGGAACATAAACTTATGTTGTTTGCTGATGATGTCCTCCTGACGTTGACTAAGCCACTCATATCCCTACCCAATATCTATCAGCTCTTAAAAAAAAATTTTTCGGATATCTTTGGTTATAAAATCAATTTAGATAAATGTGAGGCCCTACCACTAACCGTTCCAACACATACTAAAAAGCTTACAGAGCCTAATTTTGAGTTCACCAGGGCAATGGATTCTATAACATACATAGGAGTTAAAATATCCAGTAAATATACAGATCTATACAAATTAAATTATAGTACTACCTTTAAAATCAGAAAAGATTAAGGAAACTGGAAAAAGTTCAACTTTTCATGGTATGGCCGTTTGTCGGCCATCAAGGTGACTCCTTACCTAGGCTATCATATCTCTTTAGAGCCTAACTAATTAGGATTCCATTATTAGATCTAAATAACCTGCAGAAAGATTTAATTTGTTTTCTTAGGGGTGACAAAAGATCAAGAATTGCGTTTTATATCTTAAAACAACATAGATAGTTGGGAGGGGTTGAAGTGCCTAACTTGTTAGAATACTAACAGGCCTCTAGATTAGCCCAGGCTGCCATTTTAGGTAAAAACTCCCTTGATGTCACATAGACAGGGATTGAGGCTGATTTAGGTGGGTACGATACTCCTGCAGACATATGGGATCTGACTCCCAAGTTAAATAGATTCTCTTATGATTCACCGATAACCGCAGACTAGATCCAGCTCTGGAAATCCCTTACCAAATCTTTACTATTAATACCTCTGAAATCTTTAACAACGCTGGTTAAGCTCTTTCTCCTCTCAGAATTCTGAAAACAATAAGGAAAACTGGAGAATAATGGACTCTACATAGTGGCAGACTTTTTTAGACAAGGGACAGATGCTTTCATTTACCCAGATACAAGATAAACTTCAAACACTATGGGATACACTGGTTTCTATATCTTCAAATTTCCTCGGCTATCTCTAAATTTCATTCTCACCAGCCCTCTCAACCATATACTACTTTAGAACGTCTCTATAGTACCCCAACAGAAAAAATTAAATGATTACCCAACTATGGGCTAGATTACAAGTGGAGCGCTAGATTATTGTGCGTTTTGCCCGTTATGGGGAGCACGTTAATTAACCAGCCATTATAAGTGGCTGGTTATTGCTACTGTGATCTTGCGGTAGCAATTAGCGCTTATAAAATTAACTAGAGATTAAATCTCTGCTTAATTTTATAAATGTGCCCCAAATGCCCCCAAAATAAATAATCAAATACATGTATATTTAAATTTGTTGCCATCGCTGCGCGACTTACCCCCTTCGCTGTATTTGGGTTCTGATGCTGTCTCTGACTGCATCAGAGTGAGGCTCCCATTGGAGTCTATGGAGGTGCTCTCTCATGAGCACAATGCTTTCTAGCAATGTGAATGCAGGGTCACATTTACATTGTGCTTAACTTGTAATACCAGCACAGATTAGCATGCCCTGGTATTACTCAGTGGAGCGCTAATATTGCTTGCTTTATTTAGCGCTTCACTTGTAATCTATTTGACCCTACAGGAAGCTAAACATAACTCAATGTCATCATTGTTAGAGAGGTAGGAAGGGAACATAGGGAAGGACTACAGGAAATGTAAATGGGATAAAATTTCTCAAAATTCTAGTAAGGGATTGATTAGTTCAGATCTCAAAGAAAACGGTATAAAAACCTCTATTAGATGGTACCTCACTCCCATGAGGTCCTCACATTTTCTCCATAACATAAAAGACAATGATACAGGGGTTGTTTAGAACAGAGGATTTATATTTTGTGGTGGGAATGCCCAAAGGATAAAAATAGTTTGTAATAACCTATCTGACTTATTCAGTACACTACTAAATTAACCCCTTTCTCTATCGCTATCCTAAGCTTTACTGAAGAAACATGTGAAACCCTTTAACCCTGCAATTAATACCTTTATTAGAATCTTATGCACAGCCACTAGAGTGTGTATAGCCAATTGATACAATTAACAATATCTATGCTATGTCAGATTATGCCTCTTGGATTCAGGGGACTAATGAACACTTGAAAAAGATCTGGTTCTACTGGATCACAAAAGGGGATATATGAGGGATGACATGTTTCAGGGGAGCAAGATGCTTCTGGGGACAGCTGATGTATGGACAGGAGTGATTTAATCTGTTGTCTCCCTATACTCATTCACTAACCTAATAATTAGAAATTTCTGTACTAGCTTACATGAATAAAGAAGAATCACAGAGTTTGGCAGAAATTGAAAACCAATTAATTTGTTTTTTCTTTTCATTTTAAAATTGCACTATTTATTTACTAGCGTTGTTCCACACTATATATAGGTTAACATAACTGACAACAATAGTTTTTGTTCAGAGGATTTGCCTCAGTTTATCCCCATGATGCAGATAAGGACCGGCTTCAGGACTTGATATGGAAAACTTGCAAACTCTGGTCCATGGAGATGTAGGTATCGGGAAAATCTGTATGAGAATTTATATTTGCTATGTAACCTCTTTCCCCTCCTTTTTTCCAAAGATATGTCCTGGCGGGACGTCTGAATATGAGACATAATGAATGTTATTAGACCATCTGTTGTTATTCCAACTGTTCTGATTATGTAAATGCAATAAAAAATATATTCTTCTATGTGAAGAACATTGGAATGTAAAATATTCATAACTCAGTTTGGATTTAGCGCTGTAGGTCTAAAGCGTGATGTATTATCATGCAAGCGATAAGTGTTAGGGTTTATGTTAATCAGCACGCCGCATTGAAGTTTTTGGGGAGAAATTAACACAGTCACAATATCCGAAGTCCTGAAATTAGAGTGCATCTTGTGATAACATTTTGCTTTTAACTTGTAATACGCAAGCTAACCCGGTTTGTTAAAAGTTTACTTTAAGCACAGTTAGCACGCAAGCAAAAAAATATTTGTTAGTGCGTCCCTTGTAATCTCCAATGCTGTAAAGTTATTCAAGTGAAAGTTTGTCAAGGTTGTCATTCACAGGGTGCTCCAAATTTATAGCATACCCCAAAGCTTTGCAGAGTTCAAAATCCAAATATTCAGAAATCTTTATGCCTGTACAAATCTAGTGAAGAATGTAAATAAGTAGTTTGTTTATGCACTCTCTTTGTTTTTCTCTTTGTCTTTGAGTTGTGCTTTATTGTGGGACTCATTGCTGTATCTGTACTGAAATTTGTTTGCACTTATTTTAATAAAAGTAATAAATATAACAAATACACTGAGATTTTTAAAGGAAAATGCTTCAGCTTCAGACTAAATTCCTGAGCAAATAATTTTTACGTAACAGAAAAACAGAATTAAAAGCATTGATACACGATACATAAGCTGAATATGTTTAATAAACAAAATAATAGCATGGACATACACTAAATATGATATACAATTCTCTACTTTTATGATATTTTTGATATCTAATTGATAAATGAATGTTGTTGTTTTTTAAGTTTTGTATTCAAGTGTCTATAGCCTCATTCTGGCCTTTATAAACATGTTAGGCTGAGAGAAACAAACACGCTCATTTTGTGCTTTCTATGCAGATTAGTATTACACTGCTTTCCCTTATATACAGTTAAAGGAACAGTATACTGTAAAATAGTTTTTCTCTTAATGTGTTTACAATTGCTTTTTTTACCAACTGCAGAGTAAAAAATGTATGAAAATTAGCTTTTTAAGGTTTATTTCTGTATATTAAAGCTCTGATTTTGTGTTTTGAAGCCACAGCCTAATAAAATAGGTTGAGCTTGTAGGTATAATCAGATTTCATTACTGTATGACATTGTGCACATATACCTGCTTCTTTATCTTATATCTGTCCTTAAAACAATCACCAATACTTTGAGAGAACAATGGAAAATGAACATTTTATTACCTTATCTCTGCTTTATCACACTGGGAGTGTAATTTCTTCTGCTGGCTGTGTTTACAAAGCTTATCTATAGCTGGTACACGCGGCCACAAACTTTCAGAATAGGTGGGGATACCACATGCTAAATTAACAATTTCAAATGCCAATATAAGGGTAAAGGAGCTACTTGTAAACAATGTAATACACTCCAGCAGGTAAAGTGGATCATTGGGAACAAATTAAAGGGGGGAAAATTTTTGAGTAAACTGTCCCTTTAACACAGCAGCAGGAATTCCGCTTGAACTGAGTACTGTCACTTCATGCGTTCAAGTGTCCCTCCTGAGTAGGTCTTGCGCTTGTTTTTGGTACCTGCTTCAGGTTGTAAGAGTGTGAAGAACTAGAGAACTGACAACTGCAGATAAATGATAGAAAGGGATTGGATTACATAATATAGTGAAGAGGGGGCAGAAAAACAACGAGTCTAGGCCAGACATTAGTACACCTCTGGTTATAGTGTTTTCTTATGAAAGGACAGGTGATCAATATAGTATAAATCCTAAACATACTGTAGGAATGTTACATTATATGTCGTTGAAAAACAAGATTTAGAACTATGTTCTTTATGAAGACTTATTGGAATTTTGTGGACAGCATTTTTTAAGGATTTGCAATAATATTACATAGTTATGAAAATGTATACTGTCTGTTTTTGGCATTGTAAATTATAAAAAAACCTGCATTACGCTGCTTTTAAGTTCAACGGGCTAACACTTACATTTGCTGGGTGATTTTATATCGGCTTCTTGTGAGTATTATTCTTTATATTAAAGATGAAGCACTTGATGGTACTGAGCTACGCTTTGTTTTGTCGTTTTATTACTATGAGTTCATGCTCTTGGGTAAAACATGTTGGAAGCAGTAAAGAAAAAGGAGAGACGATTGTGCAGTGGTGTCTCCAGAAAATAGTTATATAGGGAACACCTCCTTGAGGCCCACTGTTGTTGTAGGGGGAGCCATGATAAGAGGGGCTAGGGCCAGGTGGTCAGTGGATGGGCCTGTGCAGTCCAATTAGATTCAGGGTGGCTAGTGGGTGGAGTCAGAAATGCTGTGAGTAGGGCTGATGGAGCCTGGGCAGAGTGGGGTGGGAAAACAAGGTCCAGAAATAGTTGGGGGGCACATGGAGGCAGGGTCATTCATTATGCAAGGGTGCTAGTGCCACCCTGATGACACCACTGCTCTTGTGCCTAGTAATACTGGTAACTTGTGAATGTACACAAGTCATTGCTACATCTATAACCACAGCACTGCCCAGTTTGTGTATTTTTCTTTCTTTATTGGTCACCTTGATTCTGAATACTTGTGTATTCTTGTGTTTGCTTCTTTACTTTCTGCATGCACAACAGAAGGTAGAGTTGTAAGTGGGTGCAGTGGTACATTAAAGGGGTTACTCTATAACAGTTATCTGCTATATCTGTATGAATAATAGATTGGTCATTCTATAAATGGGTGTAATGGCCAGAGGTATAGAGGGTACACGTAGCCCAGCAATTTGGCTTTATTTTTTTTATTATTGGACTAATCTATCTACCCTAATTCAGTCTAATGTAAAACTTACACTCTCTAATTTATAACAACATGCATTTTTGCACATTTTACCCTAACTTTGTGTTAACCCATCAACAGGGTTTAAATACATGGGCAAAGTTTTGCACAGGAGCCACAGGCATAGCAGCTCTGAAGTTTAACACAGCATTATTCATTCATTAGAATGTTCATTTAAATAAAAATCATATAACTGAACATATAGGGGCATATTTATCAAGGTCTGGCGGACCTGATCCGACATTGCGGATCAGGTCCGCCAGACCTCGCTGAATACGGCAAGCAATACGCTCGCCATATTCAGCATTGCACCAGCAGCTCACAAGAGCTGCTGGTGCAACGCTGCCCCCTGCAGACTCGTGGCCGCCAGCAGGGGGGTGTCAATCAACCCGATCGTTCTCGATCGGGTTGATTTCCGGCGATGTGTGTCCGCCTGCTCAGGTTATGGAGCAGCGGTCTTTGTGACCGCTGCTTCATAACTGCTGTTCCTGGTGAGCCTGCAGGCTCGCCAGAAACACGGGCATCAAGCTCCATTTGGAGCTTGATGGATAGGCCCCATAGGGTCAAAAGTATAGGGGTGACTTGTGTGAAATATAGCCATGGTGTAGTAGCATCCTGGGTTGCAAAAAGAGAGCTAGTTACATTTAAACCACTCAAACACTGTATACAAATTTAAAAAATACAGTGTTTAAGGCCTTGTTTCTCACCTAGTGGTCTATGTACCCCTGGGCATACTAGGAGCATTGACAAGGGGTACTAGGAGCATTGACAAGGGGTACTAGGAGCATTGACAAGGGGTACTAGGAGCATTGACAAGGGGTACTAGGAGCATTGACACGGCGTACTAGGAGCATTGACAAGGGGTACTAGGAGCATTGACAAGGGGTACTAGGAGCATTGACACGGGGTACTAGGAGCATTGACAAGGGGTACTAGGAGCATTGACAAGGGGTACTCCAGCACTGGCCCTTTCCTTTCCTTGCCATAATCTACTTAAGGTAAGCATTCATTGTATCACATAAATTAGTGTTTTTCAGTTTTACCTTCAAGCATCCCTACAGAGCAGTTTGTTTCTTTGCCGGTCAGCTGCTCACTCACTGAGACTGACTCACCTGTACTCAGGTAGGGAAATCCTTAAAATCTGTCCAGTTACACATTTGAGGATGGGAGAAGAGAAATGCTGATTTAAAGTGTGTCACAGGAAGAGTGTTAAGTAAAATGCATATCACAGTCACAAAGAGTTGTGTAATATCCCAAGGAAATTATGCCTCTGGGAAATGTGCCATGTAAAGTGTTCTATAACATGTGATTAAAGGGACACTCTAGACCCAATACATCATTTTAATTACTTATTGTTACAAACCAAAAAAACATCCTGCAACTGGTCCCACATCTATAAGCTTTTAAGAAGTACATGAAACATTTAAATATTAATAGTTTCTTAGGACTTGAAAATGGCCGCCAAGCTCCGCCTACCTATTGCGTGTATATAATTTGGTATGTTAAGTTTCGCCAGTCACGATTGACTCTTAAATAAGTTTTCCTACTCGCACATGCTGATTTGTGCCTGTGCAATTTGAAATAGCAAAATTAAAAATATTAAATGTGCACTGCTAAACTGTCACACAAGAAAACTGGACAAGAAAAAAAGCTGTTGTGGAACTTGGCGGACATTTTTGGCTGCTAACAAACAATTATTATTTAAACATTTAATTTACTTTTTACAAGCTTATAGATGTGGAACCTGGTGCAAGATACTTGCCTGGTATGTAACAATAGGTAATAAAGAATAAGTATTGGATCTAGACTGTCCCTTTAAGTCAGATGCAGGAATGTGGTAACATGAATATTACTTCTCTCGTCATATGTTTTCTTTCTAATGTAAGTGACACAACATTAAACAATATTGTGTGTTAAAAGTGTGTGTTTTAAAATACATTCCTGAAAATAAAAAAATATATCTGCTAATTTGTCAGAGTCTGGGATTTACATAATTGCCTATTTTTTTTAACCTAATAATATTTACAGCAGGGGTACGTATGATACTTAGGGCAAAAAGCTATACATGTAGGGGTACCGCCTACAAAACATATGAGAAACAATGCATATGTAAACTGACCTAGTACTAGATGTTGGTTATCGCCACAATTCATTTGTGTCCAAAAGAAGGTAAATAGTTAAAACCATGTAAAACATAACTGTACAATATATGAAAGTGTCAGATAAATAATTTCCAAAATATGTGTCCTAAATATGTCATCTAATGCAATCTTTGTAAACAGAACTATAGAAAAATAAAAAGTATATGTACCCAGAAAAATATATAAACAGTATAGGAATGCAGCACATTTCAAAAGCGATTACTAAATCTTCAATTTAGAAAATCTTTTGTTACTTTTTTTTAATATTCTTACATATCTATCTACTATATATATATATATATATATATATATATAGTAATACTAATACAGAACATGTAATTATTTCTTAAACTGCGGAAATGTGAAAGGAACTAATTCAAAACTACTCAAATGTACATGTACAAAACTAAAATATTATACAATACATACAGCTGAAAATTAAATATTTCAAAACAGTTCACAGGTTATGTCTTGAAATAGTGATAATGGAGTGAAAAATAACAATTTAAATATAGGAAATACATTTAGGGCTAGATTACGAGTGGCGCACTAATAGTTACACGCAAGGGATATCGGGTTTATCATGGCTGTTTGCGCACATTGGATGTAATGCTCGTATTACAAGTTGAAAGTAAACAGGATCACTTGAGTTCAATTTAAGTTTACATGCATTGAGTAATCACAAACTATATACCTGTATCTATATAGGTATAGATATATATTTCTGCAAATAACATCAGATATATGTAGAGCATGTATTTATAAATAAATAAAACATAATCTGCTCGGTGAAAAACATTGGAATGTGGAATATTAATAGTTTCATGTCGGGTTAGCGCACTAATATGCGATCGGGTTTGCGTGCGAGTAGGGTGTTAGTTTTTCCCCCCACTTGTTTTGCTCTATTGACTGCTATGTTGGAATATGTTAACACAGTCGTGATTTTCTAACTGGCTTTTTGAGCTTTAAATTAGCACGCAAGCGAAAACTTGTAATACAAGTGCTACCCGACGTGCGCAAAAAGTTTACTTCTAGCGGAGTTAGCACGTAAGCTGCAGTGACTTGTAATCTGGCCCTTAATGTGCTATAATCATGTTATAAATAATATTATTTATTAGAGTCAGGATCACATTTACATTTGAATCCTGCATTGTTATATACAACACATAGTATTATATATTCTACCATATATGATATTGAGATATTGTTGGTACATTAGTATTTAATATATTCTTAAGCTATTTGATGGTTGGAGAACACCACAACATTAATGGATGCCTAATGCTAGTAGTATGCATGGTGACAATCCACCACCTTCTGCAGAATTTCTTTGTGATTGGCATAAAGCGGTATCTTCTGGTCAACAACCTGCCATCTGACACAACTCTCTGGATCATGGCTCTTTATGTTCTGGAGAAAAACAAAATGAAAAGGGATTCAGTTCTACATGAGCAGTTACCAAAGTTACCAAATTACAACACTAATATAGTGTTGAAATTCTGATAGATGTTAAAAAAAAATAGTAAATATGTCTGATTTTGGTACTGTAATAATGGGAGGATATGACTAATTTTGCATTAAGCACTGGTATGTGACACAGCCCCAATTCCATGTTTTTGTTTTGTAGGGTTTTAATATTCAATCCATTTAGAAACTCAGATAAAACCCACTGATTAAATGCTTTTAAAGGGCATTTGAGACGCATTAGCAAACCCTTCACCTTATAAGAAAACAATCTGTAGTCCTGCATTTTGCAGGTTGTTTGATCTTTTTATTTTAAAAAGTGTTGCTTATTTTTTCAGTGCTGTTTATTTATGCTCAATTCAGATATTAATAAACAATGAAACAAAAAAAGAATGCGCCTCGTGGTGCAGATAGGAGAGTCACACAGCAGGGATGACAGGGAGAATCAGTCCTACTCACATGAAAGAAAGCACAACCAGTGCTAAACAGGCGTTGCTGTTGTTTTAATTGAAGTTTTAATAAAGTTTTATACTTTATCCTGCTGCTGTTATCATTCTCTTTTGGATTCTTGGTTTGTCATTCCAGTTGGGAATTTTTACTCCACTGTCTGCTCCCAGCTTGTTGTGGTTCGCTGGACTCCTTTGATTGTGGGACGAGGATTACCCCTGTTGCTGAGTTGTGTGTGAGTCTGCCAGACGACTCTTTGGATCCGGCTTGCCTGTTTAGCACTGGTTGTGCTTTCTTTCATGTGAGTAGGACTGATTCTCCCTGTCATCCCTGCTGTGTGACTCTCTGATCTGCACCATGAGGCGCATTCTTTATTTTGTTTCATAGAACCTTCCATGTCTGGCATGACATCCTAGAAGAGCTACCTGGATGTGCTTAATACACTTATACTGACTGGATACCCTCTGAATCACAAGGGACTCTGGTATATCACTGGACTGTATTTTAAACACACTTTTGTGTGTATTGCACTTTGATTCTTCCTTTTTTTGAGATACTGGTGACCTATATTTGTGACCTATAATTGTGATACGAGTGACCTATTTGTGTACTATTGGGTCTGTATCTGAGAGCATTACTCTACTCCTTATATACTTGTTTTGGCGCCTCTTATAGATATAGGCCTAGATACATTGGTTGTGTGCCTTGGCGTATCTTGTTGTATTAATAAAGAATATTGTTTCCAGGTTTAATTAAAAAAAATATATATATCTCAAATAACTCCTTTTAAACTATGGAACTTCAACGCAACTTAAAGGGACATAATACTCATATGCTAAATCACTTGAAACTGATGCAGTATAACTGTAAAAAGCTGACAGGAAAATATCACCTGAGCATTTCTATGTAAAAAAGGAAGATATTTTACCTCACAATTTCCTCAGCTCAGCAGAGTAAGTTCTGTGTAAAAAGTTAAACTCAGCTGCTCCCAGCTGCAGGTAAAAAAAATTAAAAAAATGAAGAAATGAACAGCAGCCAATCAGCATCAGCAGTGCTGAGGTCATGAACTCTTACTGTGATCTCATGAGATTTGACTTGACTCTCATGAGATTTCATAGTAAGCTTCCTTTACCTGATTGGTGAAATAATATGAGAGTGCACGATGCTAGTACCTTCAGATGTCCCAGGACAGACACACAAAATGCTGCTTAGAAATCCTTTACAATGGGAGGTGGCTACTGAGGAACTTTTGAGGTAAAATATCTTTCTTTTTTACATAGAGATGTTCAGGTGATATTTTCTAATCAGCTTTTTACAGCTATGCTGCATCACTTTCAAGTGTTTAAACATTTGGGTATTATGGCCCTTTAAATACAATCTGCAGAATGCTCATTTATTCTTAATTATAAAATTATGGATAATTATATGAAATTGTTCATTTTATAAGTGTCATAAATTGATTTGAAAGGTCATGTGGACAGAATTTGTATTCAAATATACTAGGGAGTCATCAGAAATACAAAATCATCTAACAACCATGTTTTCTTTAACTGTGTATATTTTGCTTCTGTGCAGGGGTGGTTCTAGATCATAAAATATTGTGGTGCAAAATATTGAACACTAAGGGCAATATCACTTAAAGGGATATTCCAGCCTAAATTGGAAACCACATGAATGTATTTCGGTATTGAACAGAAGCATTTTTGTAATATACATGTATTAGCAAAAATTCTTCTAATAAAAGCTATAGCTGTTTTAAAAGAGTATTTACATATGCAACGTGCACCAGCATTTTAAACACAGTACTTGCTCAGAGAGCCTAAGGTGCTTGTACCATCTGGTAATAATTAAATTTGTTAATTGCTGACATGATACAAGCCCCAGTGATAATCTGAGCAGCTGCAGTATTTAAAATGTGGGTGCAGTGACAATATCTAGCTATGCTTCACATGCACGTGCAGAGAAAAATGTTAACACTAAAACAGTGATAACTTTTACTAGAAGCATTTTTGCCAATACATCTATATTACAAATATGTTTCTACTCAAAGATGTAATAAATCTATGTGCATTTAAATTTTGACTGGAATGTCCCTTTAAGCTCTTTACTCAGATAATATAATCTAAAATGATCCTTCACAAGAGAGGAGAGACAAGTACAGTACAATACAGCACTGTATGACATGTCATAAGTATGTTAGTTTGTGCTTTGTATTTTAATTTATTTTAGAGTTAGGGGATTTAACCTTTTTATTTTTTATTACATTTATACTTTGCAAAACAGTGTATTTAAAATTGTGATTTTACAAAGTCTGGTTATGCTTTAAGGACTTTTCTGTAACTTATAAACTAGCATTATATTTTGTATATTTCGTTTATAAATTGCATTGCTCTTTGTATTTTTTGTAGCATGACAGCTTCAGGGAGTAAGCTGAGTGTGTCTGAAGTTCTCTCTGAATCCTCATTATGTTCTTGAACATTTATTAAGTATTTACACCTGCAAGTCTTTATTATTTCACCAATTGCATTCAGGTAAAGTTTGCTCAAAATTCACAAGACACATGATTTGCAAAGCAAAGTAGCCCTTTAGAGGGGTCAAGGGTAAAAATATTATAATATATATATTATATTCAAACTGTCTGTCACAGGACCAGTGAAATCCGAAAGTTCAGCTTTGGCGGCTTTGAGGAGCCTGCCCAATCTGCAAATTTGAACTCTAGGAGAGTTCCAATACTTTAGTAAGTTGTGATCAATGTCAGGTGTTTTGATGGTATTATTAGCAATAGCCTGCTCATTTAAAACCTTCAAAAGCAGAGGTCATCCATATTCTCATCAGGGAGGACAACTTTTTCCCAAAAACAGATTGGTAGCAGACTCTATTTTCTTATCAAACTGAATATAAATATCCTCAGACCCATGGGTCTTACAGATAGACTCCCTCTCTCATACTTGCCAACTTAAAAGACTCTCTGATATAATATTTTACACTTACAACTAGTCAGCTGTTACTTTGAAATCTCCAAAACTAGCTGAGAAACAAGCTATAGAACTACTGGCAAACAAAACTAGACCTCACAGATGTTCACCTGACATTTTCCTCCAGAAACAATCTCTTTGGCAATTCACTAATCTTCATTCAAGGTCTTAGACTCAGATCCTTGGTTCGCTAAGATTCTAAAACAATTCACTGTCTGGTTCAGACTCTGTAGAATATATTTAATCTATTTAGAGGGCAATAGTTTTGTCACCCACTTGTTTCACAAATAAAATGGAAAAAAAACACAGAGAAGCTGATATCTTGTTTTTTACAGTAGACAACTTTTCCCTTCGGAATATTAGCATCTGGAACTACTGTTGTCCTTGCTCCAAGCCATTTTCCCAGCTACCCTGCATTATTGTGCCCTTCACTGTCTGAAAATTGCGAGGCTTCCTACCACATCTCCAAGAATAAACTCTCTTGGTGGCTTTCTCACATTAAAGCTTGGAATAGAAGTATGACAATACTCCAGAACAACAACTCAGGAGCCCATTTTGGTCCATCTATAACAGGTAGCAAATCAACACATCCATAGTGGGATTTTCATATCAATTGCAAAAACTATTGGCAGGATATCTTGAAGTCAAAAGCTTTGTGAAATGTATGGTATTTAAAACCTTCAAATAATAACAGCATGCTTGGATATATGCAATTTTGTTTGCTTACCAATATAAGATACTGGAATATAGGTAATATAAGAAAGAAATTAAAAATGCATTTTGTAGGTAGATTGTTTTAAAGGGTTCATAATTCAGATAGAGCATGCAGTTTTTAGAGACTTTACCATTTACTTTCATTATCAAACTGCACACAGTCTTTTTAATATGCACACTTTCTGAGGCACTTGCTACCACCAAACATGTGCAAGAGTTCACAGTGTAGACGTATATGAGTCTGTGACTGACTGATTGATTAATGGCTATCACATGTTACAAGGGGTGGCAAATTGAAATACACGTTGAAGTTTGTCAGAAAAAATCCACTGCTTCTTTAAAATTCAAATTAAGTGCTATTGCAGTTTATTAGTTGTCCCATTATAGAGTGAAATAAGTGATAATGATAACTGTACCTGATGCAGTTCTTGAAAATCTGGGTCATCTAGGCTATTATAGTGCAAGCTGAGTGCTGTTGTTTCTATCCAAGCATTGTCAGTATTTCTAGGATCATCAACATATCCTTTGTATACCTTTAAAAATAATATACACAATGTAAATGTTATAGATAAATTCTTTAGCTAGATGTGTTCAGCTAGCTCCCAGTAGTGTTATGCTGCTCCTTCTGCAAAGGCTAACAAGAGAATTAAGAAAATTTGATAATAAAAGTAAATTGAAGTGTTGTTTAAAATTGTGTGTGTTTTATCTGAATAATAAAAAAGGTGTTTTCATTTCACTTTAAAGGGACAGTCTAGACCAAAAAAAACTTTCATGATTCAGATAGAGTATGTAATTTTAAACAATTTTCCAATTTACTTTTATCACCAATTTTGCTTTGTTCTCTTGGTATTCTTAGTTGAAAGCTTAACCTAGGAGGTTCATATGCTAATTTCTTAGACCTTGAAGGCCACCTATTTTCAGAATGTATTTTAACAGTTTTTCACCACTAGAGGGTGTTAGTTCATGCATTTCATATAGATAACACTGTGCTCGTGCACGCAAAGTTATCTGGGAGCAGGCACTGATTGGCTAAACTGCAAGTCTGTCAAAAGAACTGAAACAAAGGGGCAGTTTGCAGAGGCTTAGATACAAGATAATCACAGAGGTTAAAAGTATATTAATATAACTGTGTTGGTTATGCAAAACTGGGGAATTGGTAATAAAGGGATTATCTATATTTTAAAAACAATAAAAATTCTGGTGTAGATTGTCCCTTTAAAGGTACAGTCTAGTCAAAATTAATTTTTCATGATTCAGATAAGCCCAACCGCGGTCCTCAAGTACCCCCAACAGTCCTGGTTTTCATTATAGCTGAGCTAGAGCACAGGTGAAATAATCAGCTGATGGATAAGAGCAGGTTGGTTACTGATCAGTTGATTACTTCACCTGAGCACTGGTTGAGCTATAATGAAAACCAGGCCTGTTGGGGGTACTTGAGGAACGCTGTTGGGAAACACTGATATAGGGCATGCAATTTTAAACAACTTTCCAATTTACTTTTCATCAAATTTGCTTTGTTCTCTTGATATTCCTTGTTGAAAACTAAATCTAAGTAAGCTCATATGCTAATTTCTAAGCCCTTGAAGGCCGCCTCTTATCCAGTGCAATTTGATAGTTTTTCACAGTTAGACACTGATAGTTTGTGTGTGTCATATAGATAACATTTTGCTCACTCCGTGGAGTTATTTATGAGTCAGTCCTAATTTGCTAAAATGCAAGTCTGTCAAAAGAACTGAAATAAGGGGGAAGTCCACAGAGGCTTAGATACAAGTTGATCACAAAGGTTATCAAGTTTATTGATATTACAGTGTTGGTTATGCAAAACTGGGTAATGGGTAATGAATTGATTTATTCTGGAGTAGACTGTCCCTTTAATTTACAGATAAACATTAAACTAAAATGTTTATATTAGCAATATTGCTGCATATTGCAAAGTTGTCATGGTTTGGGAACTCTAGCAACTTTCCATTCAGGAAAATGTACATCCACAGCCCACCCCAACTCCACGCACAAACAAGCCCTGCATACTTTGCACATGACTCCACCCCTCTAGTTAGGGCGCTACCCACAAGTTCAGGTAAGGCCAGGTGTGTTTGTCCTGTGCTGTCTTTACTGTGCATGACAGCTTCGGACAAACACACTTGGCCTTTTATATTATAGGATGGATCTGTCATTTCATAGTCTAACCTAAACCTTAAAGGTTGTCTAATAGGTATTAAGCAGGAATTGTCCAAGTGCTGATTAAGATTGGCTATCATCTCTCTTTTTTCTGGTTTCTGTTTCTATATCTTTTTTTTTTTATTATTTCTTGTCTTTAAAAATGTATATTAAACATATCACAATCTCTGTGCACCTTCTTTCTGCCTATAAAAGTTAGAAAAGGCAGGAACAAGAGGACTTGCAGATTATTAATATATTTTGTGCTGCTAGTTTTACAACATAATGATATATATATATATATATATATATATATATATATATATATATATATATATATATATATATATATATATATAACTTTTTTATCAACTTATTTAGTGTTTAAATGTAAACAGCTGGGAGAAATAAAGGTTTCAATAATTGCTAATTGTCATCTTACTTCAGAGCTCCTCTTAAGCATCTGATGAAATTTCTCAATGAATGTTGGCCTTAGGATTCTCCTAATTTTCAGTGGGAGGGTTTCTCCTGGCTCCAATGAACCCTGTTTAGAAAAACAATGTTTAAAATCCCAGTGTTTCCAACATCATGAAGGTTGGTAGCTCAGTATTATGTATCTAAAATTTTGAGTCAAAGGCTGATATAATTTAACATGTAATATATAGAAAGATAGTACAACAATGCAGTTATTTGATTGTTAAACAGTTAACAGTAAGAGTTAAATGGGTAACACTGCACTTTTGTACATGGTACACTTTACAGTAAAGCTATCATGTGAAAGAGAAGCCTGTTAAGCAAAAGCTGCACAATTGCATTTATACTAATACAACAGTATTGGTAATATACTTTCTACTAATTCTAATTGGCTGATCTGTACAGTAAACCTTTGTACCCCTCAGCTTATACTGCTTTATGGATGAATTTTTGAATATCATATCCCTTTAATGAGCAAATGGGGTTATATTCATACTGTGGCCAATATTATAACACCCAACATCTTGCCTACATTTTATCATCCTCACTAACTTATGTTAAAGGTCTAAAATCTTTCATCCTCACCATGTATAAAACATAATTCACTTGAAAGAAAAGCATTCTAACCCCAAACTTATTTAGAATTTGAGAAATCTATGGTATTGGATATGTTTATTAATGTAGTGTTAGTGTGTGCCAAACACAAAACTTGTGGAATGTATTGTGCTAGCAATACATTATTATCATCCATTAATAAAGCATATATTCTGCAGCAGGCTTTCTCTTTGGGAAGGGCGAGAGGGGCCCTGCCCAGAGCCCTGCACTTTGGGGGCCCCCCACTATGTCAGGGCTGAATTTATGAGAAAGTGCAATGTACATGCTGTATTTAGTTTGGGAAGAAGAGTTTATATCAGGGGTTCCCAATAGTTCAATTGCGATCTACCAGTAGACCGCAAATCCGCTGCTAGTAGATCGCAGCTGGCTCTTTAATTGGTCCCGTTGGCGGCTTACTCGCATAAGCAGAATGTCATCTCACAGGCAGCATTATCATGTCCTGTCCCTGAAACAGGTGGTAAAGTAGTTGACATTGATTGGCTGTCTGTGAGGGAGACGTCACGTTACGGGCTTGAAGGAGATTAATGGTGTGTGGAGGATTTCTGTAGTGCAGTGTGCGGAGAACCGGAGAAACTGGAGACCAGGTGGGGATTAGATGTATGTGCCCTGCATATAACAAGAAAAATATGTTTAATAGCAGCTGCTTTCTTCTTGTGTGATAAGAGGGAAGGTCCCACTCTGAAATTACCAGCATCTGTTCTCTTTTCTAGCTATTTTGATTTTTTCCTCCAGAGAATTAATTTAAAAAAATCATGTCAGTAACAAAACAAACAAATAACAGTTTGGGGTGTATTTTGTAAACCTCAACTCACCTACTCTTGGTAATGCACCATATAAATAACCCTCCTAAGGAGCATAAGAGGAGGTGATTTGAGGCTTACAAAATACACCTACAACAGTTTTTTTGTTACTGATATGTTTTTTGTTGTTTTTTAAATTAATTCTCTGGAGCCAAAAATCGAAACAGCTGGAATAGAGAACAGAATATATCACATAAATCTGTTCTTAATTCCTATTGATTCCCACTCTTTTTGCATCACAAATTACTTATTTTGACATTAAAAGAATTTCTATGGATATATATATATATATATATATATATATATATATATATATATATATTTGTGGGTTTTGCAATTTTTATTAACTCTCTCTCTTCCCTCTTCACTACAGATAGCTTTTAAACTAAAAAAAAAGCTATCTGTAGGGAGGAGAGGAGAGATCTGTTGGATTTTAATGTATTTTTTTAAAGAAAAGGTGTGCTTTTTTTAGTGGGTAGATCTCATTGAGCTGGTCGTTTGAAAAGTAGATAGCGACACAAAAAAGTGTGGGCACTCGTGTTTTTAGTATTAGGAGCTATAATATTTAGTGTTATTCTTTATATAGGTAACACTGATAGGGGTGGGCCCAGGGGTCAAGTCCATCAGGAACACATTAAAATGAAGTTCTTGCACTATTTCTGTGACTTGGTCTTGGATTATTTAGCTCCCCTCAGCATAAATAGGACTATTGCACTTTAAGTGTGTGAGACTCTATGACAAAGGAGTCTGGAGTTGCTGTCAGACACGTTGGTCTCAGTCTGCCCTGGAAAGGAAGGAGAGGGGAGGAAGGAGGGTGTGAGGAATGGATGATATGCTGGCTATGCACCATTAGAGTTAAAAACAAAGTATGGACACCCTGGTTCTTGACCTTAAAAGGACACTGAACCCAATTTTTTTTCTTTCTTGATTCAGGTAGATAATGCAATTTTAAGTAACTTTCTAATTTACTCCTATTATCCATTTTTCTATGTTCTCTTGCTATCTTTATTTGAAAAAGAAGGCATCAAAGCTAAGGAGCCAGAGAATTTTTGGTACAGAACTTTGGACAGCACTTGTTTATTGGTGGGTGAATTTATCCACCAATCAGCAAGAACAACACAGGTTGTTAACCAAAAATGGTCTGGCATCTAAACTTACATTCTTGCTTTTCAAATAAAGATACCAAGTAAATTAAGAAAATTTAAAAATAGGAGTAAATTAGAAAGTTGCTTAAAATTGCATTCTCTATCTGAATCACAAAATCATTTTTTGGGTTCAGTGTCCCTTTAAACAACAGGCATTCATGTATGTCTAGTTTAGTTATTTTAAACCCAATTACTTTATTTTATACACCCATAGTATGTGCTGTCTGTTTATCTATGTTTTATGGTCAGCAGGCCAGATTGTGCAAATTCACGAGGAAAAAATGGAAACAGGTGTCAAAACAGTCCAGAGCGGAAAAGTAGTGGATAAGGTACACTTCTTAAAGTTACAGATGGAAAGTATTCAATGTGGGTAATCATCAATTAAATATCACTGTAATGAACATCATCTGGTGTACCTAACTGAGTCCAAATAACAGTCCCCCTGGAAAGCGGGCGCTCTATCAGCAGGGAGGTTTTCCTCCGTCCCCCTGGTGAGTGAATGTGTGGATAACGGACCTTCTGGTTATTCAAAACAAATCAAACAAATCAATGTCAGAATAATGAAAATCATAACACAGCTTCCCAGCAACAGCAGAAAACATACCTTGGGTAACCGTCAATATTGGTAGATTTTTAAGTACTTTCAAACCCAACGGCCGTCTGTCCGTCTGGGCAAGCTCCGGTCCCACCTCCAACACAGCGCTCCGATGTAAAGAAACACCCCTGCAGCCCTATGCCGCCTGCTCCGAGCTCACTCTGGCCAAATAGAAAGCAATCATACAAAGGAAGTGAGAAGCACACGAGCAGCAGCAGTAGAATGTGTTTTTATTGTAAATCCAAAAGCGGACAATCACAAAATCACCAAAGTGAAGGGTACACATTACCCGGGTAAAAAGCAGAGAGAAAATAAAGATTGAGGTTGGAGCCGTATGCTACAAGCTCCAACCTCAATCTTTATTTTCTCTCTGCTTTTTACCCGGGTAATGTGTACCCTTCACTTTGGTGATTTTGTGATTGTCCGCTTTTGGATTTACAATAAAAACACATTCTACTGCTGCTGCTCGTGTGCTTCTCACTTCCTTTGTATGACAGCAGGCCAGATTCCCTGCAGAATGCTGACCTGTGCAAGATAATGTATTTGCTGCAGATTCAACCTTACCAGTTTCATCCCAAAGTAAAAGGTGACCTGTTTTGCTTTCAATGTTACTGTGTCCTCCTGCTTCCTCTGCCAGTGTTACTTGCTCCATATTTACTTGGTATACGTGTTAATGGTAAGATAAAGTGACACTCAGACGCCTTGTGACCATAATTTTACTTTAAATCACATTATCATTCAGCCAGATTACGAGTTTTGAGCGCTATAGGGAAATTAACGACCGCAACATTTTCGGCGGTATTTCACCTCCCTATAGCGCTGCTATTACAGGTTTGCAAAAAGCGGGCTTGTGCGGGCGATATGGTGGCGTTGAGCTCCATGCTTCACCCAAATTTAAGCGCTGCTTTGACGTGCTCGTGCACGATTTCCCCATAGACATCAATGGGGAGAGCCGGCAAAAAAAAAAGCCTAACACCTGCGATCGGGGAAAAAAAAGCTCCATAACGCAGCCCCATTGATGTCTATGGGGAAAGAAATATGTTTAAACCTAACACCCTAACAAAAACAAAACCACGTCTAAACACTCCTAATATGCCGCCCCCGACATCGCCAACACCTACATAATGTTATTAACCTCTAATCTGCCACCCTTAACATCGCCGCCACCTAAATAAAACTATTAACCCCTAATCTGCCGCTCCCAACATCGCCGCCACCTAAATACACTTATTAACCCCTAATCTGCCACCCTTAACATCACCGCCACCTAAATAAAACTATTAACCCCTAATCTGCCGCTCCCGATATCGCCGCCACCTACATACAGTTATTAACCCCTAATCTGCTGCCTCTAACATCGCCGCCACCTAAATACACTTATTAACCCCTAATCTGCCACCCTTAACATCGCCGCCACCTAAATAAAACTATTAACCCCTAATCTGCCGCTCCCGATATCGCCGCCACCTACATAAGTTATTAACCCCTAATCTGCTGCCCCTAACATTGCCGCCACCTAAATACACTTATTAACCCCTAATATGCTGCCCTTAACATCGCTGCCACCTAAATAAAACTTTTAACCCCTAATCTGCCGCTCCCGATATCACTGCCACCTACATACAGTTATTAACCCCTAATCTGCGGCCCCTAATATCGCTGCCACCTAAATACACTTATTAACCCCTAATCTGCTGCCCTTAACATCGCCGCCACCTACATTACAGTTATTAACCCCTAATCTGCTGCCCCCAATGTCGCCACCACTATACTAAAGTTATTAACCCCTAAACCTCTGGCCTACAACATCACTAACACTAAATAAATATATTAAACCCTAAACCTAACCCTAACGTAACCCTTACCCTAACACCCCCTAACTTAAATATAATTAAAATAAATCTAAATACAACTTACTATTATTAGCTAAATAATACCTATTTAAAACTAAATACCTGTAAAATAAAACCTAAGCTAGCTTCAATATAACTAATAGTTATTTTGTAGCTAGCTTAGGTTTTATTTTTATTTCACAGGTAAGTTTGTATTTATTTTAACTAGGTAGACTAGTTAGTTAACAGTTATTAACTATTTAATAAATACCTAGTTAAAATAAATACAAAATTACCTGTAAAATAAAACCTAACCTGCCTTACACTAAAACCTAACATTACAATCAAATCAAATAAATTAAATTAATAAAATACAATTATCTAAATTACAAAAAAATTAACACTAAATTACACAAAATAAAAAACGAAATTATCAAAAATAAAAAAAGAATTACTCCTAATCTAATAGCCCTATCAAAATAACCCCCCCCCTAAAATAAAAAAACCCTAGCCTACACTAAACTGCCAATGGCCCTTAAAAGGGCCTTTTGTGAGGCATTGCCCCAAATAAATCAGCTCTTTTACCTGTAAAAAAAAAATACAAACAACTCCCCAACAGTATAATCCACCACCCATACAACCAAACCCCCCAAATAAAAACCTAGCTAAATAAACCTAAGATAACCATTGCCCTGAAAAGGGCATTTGGATAGGCATTGCCCCTAAAAGGGCATTTTAGCTCTTTTACTGCCCAAACCCTAATCTAAAAATAAAACTCACCCAATAAACCTTTAAAAAAAACTAACACTAACCCCCGACGATCCACTTACAGTTCTCGAAGACCGGACATCCATCCTCATCCAGGCAGGAGAAGTCTTCATCCAAGTGGGCAGAAGTCCTCATCGTAGCCAGTAGAAGTCTTCATCCAAGTGGGCAGAAGTCCTCATCGTAGCCAGTAGAAGTCTTCATCCAAGCGGGCAGAAGTCTTCATCCAGACGGCATCTTCTATCTTCATCCATCCACTGCGGAGCGGGTCCCTCTTCAAGATATCCGGCGCGGAGCATCCTCTTCTTCCGAAGGTCAACGTAGAATGAAGTTTCCCTTTAAGGTACGTCATCCAAGATGGCATCCCTTACATTCTAATTAGCTGATATAATTTTTTCAGCCAATCGGAATTAAAGGGGAAAAAATCCTATTGGCTGTTGCAATCAGCCAATAGGATTGAGCTTTCATCCTATTGGCTGATCCAATCAGCCAATAGAATGCGAGCTCAATCCCATTGACTGATTGGATCAGTCAATAGAATGAAAGCTCAATCCTATTGGCTGATTGCAACAACGAATAGAATTTTTTCACCTTTAATTCCTATTCGCTGATAGAATTCTATGAGTCGATCGGAATGTAAGGGATGCCATCTTGGATGACGTATCCTAAAGGGAAACTTCATTCTACGTTGACCATCGGAAGAAGAGGATGCTCCGCACTGGATGTCTTGAAGATGGACCCGCTCTGCGCCGGATGGATGAAGATAGAAGATGACGTCTGGATGAAGACTTCTGCCCACTTGGATGAAGATTTCTGCCGGCTTCGATGAGGACTGCTGCCCGCTTGGATGAAGACTTCAGCCGGATTGGATGAAGACTTCTGCCGCTTGGATGAGGATGGATGTCCGGTCTTCAAAAACTGTAAGTGGATCATTGGGGGTTAGTGTTAGGTTTTTTTAAAGGTTTATTGGGTGGGTTTTATTTTTAGATTAGGGTTTGGGCAATGTTAAAGAGCTAAATGCCCTTTTAAGGGCAATGTCCATCCAAATGCCCTTTTCAGGGCAACGGTTAGCTTAGGTTTATTTAGCTAGGTTTTTATTTAGGGGGTTTGGTTGGGTGGGTGGTGGGTTTTACTGTTGGGGGGTTGTTTGTATTTTTTTTTACAGGTAAAAGAGCTTATTTCTTTGGGACAATGCCCCACAAAAGGCCCTTTTAAGGGTCATTGGTAGTTTAGTGTAGGCTAGGTTTTTTTTTATTTTGGATGGGCTTTTTTATTTTTAAAGGGCTATTAGATTAGGAGTAATCCGTTTTTATTTTTGATAATTTCGTTTTTTATTTTGTGTAATTTAGTGTTTATTTTTTTTGTAATTTCGATAAATTTATTGGATTAATTTATTTTATTGTAATGTTAGGTTTTAGTGTAAGGCAGGTTAGGTTTTATTTTACAGGTAAGTTTGTATTTATTGTAACTAGGTATTTATTAAATAGTTAATAACTATTTTCTAACTAGTCTACCTAGTTAAAATAAATATAAACTTACCTGTGAAATAAAAATAAAACCTAAGCTAGCTACAATTTAACTATTAGTTATATTGTAGCTATCTTAGGTTTTATTTTACAGGTGAATATTTAGTGTTAAATAGGAATTATTTAGGTAATAATTGTAAGGTTTATTTAGATTTAGTTTAATTATATTTAAGTTAGGTGGTGGACGGCAGATTAGGGGTTAATAATATTTAAATAGTGTTTGCAATGCGGGAGGGCAGCGATTTATGGATTAATAATTTTATTATAGTGGCAACGATGTCGGGAAGCAGCGGAATAGGGGTTAATAATTTTTTTAAGTGACGGGAATGTCCGGAGCGGCAGATTAGGGGTTAATAATTTTAGTTTAGTGTTTGCGATGCGGGAGGGCCTCAGTTTAGGGGTTTATAGGTAGTTTATGGGTGTTAGTGTACTCTGTGACAATTTACTTATGAGTTTTATAGTACAGCTTTGTAGCATAAAACTCATAACTACTGACTTTAGATGGTGGTACAGATCTTGTCATTTTAGGCTGTACTGCTCACTTTTTGGCCTCACCGCAAAACTCGTAATACCGGCACTATGGGAGTCCAATTGAAAAAGGACTTTTCTTAAAGTGCGGTACTGACGTTGCGTGACGGCCAAAAAGGTGTGCGGTACAGCTATTCTAACAAAACTTGTAATAGCGGCGTTAGGGAAAAAGCATCGTTATGGGCCATAACAATGCTTTTTCACTCATAACGCAAAACCCGTAATCTAGCTGATTGTTTCTCACTGCAGAATGAGTGCACACACAAACCTTATCAAGATCATGATATCTGATTTACATTACAGAGACTTACACATCCTGAGAGCAAGGGAGTAACATCTTCTAAAATTTTAGCTTTTTGGATGATTCAGCATCATCTACATACAAATGCCCCTTTATGTGTTCTAAAAAGTGTGTGTCTGGCTTTTCAGTATTCAGAATCAGTTGAATCCTAAATTACAAATAAAAATGTCCCCCCTGCCATGTAAAAATGTAACCAAGGTTGGCCCTGCTCTGCAGAACTTTGACAACAAGTACACTGATTATATAATATTTGCAGAAGACATTGGGGCATCAAGCTCGAAGGCTCGCCGGAAATAGAAGTTATGAAGCAGCAGTCTAAAGACCGCTGCTCCATCACTTGTCCGCCTGCTCTGAGGCGCCGGACACAAATCAACCTGATTGAATACGATCGGGTTCACACCCCCTGCTAGCAGCCAAATGGCCGCGAATCTGCAGGGGGCGGCATTGCTCCAGCAGTTCACAAGAACTGCTGGAGCAATGATAAATGTCGACAGCGTATGCTGTCGGCATTTATCGATGTGCGGCGGACATGAAACGCTACATCGTATCATGTCCGCTTGCACATTGATAAATAGGCCCCAAAGAATGTAAATGGGAAGAGGGACAAGTGATGTTTGGTGTCATAATAATAAGCGGTCTGCTGTGTTTAATTCTGCATTGCATATATTTATCTTCCTATTTTCAAATGAGTTTTTTTAGACACAGTGCATAGTTAGATTCAAGACAACATTTTAAAGGGTCAGTAAACACTTTTAGATTGTACTAAAATGATGAATTATGTATAGTAAAGCAAGTTTGTAATGACCCCTTGCACACACAACAAACAACCGTTTATAAGACAGGATTCAATACCCCAGGAAGTGCCCACAGTTCTGATGAAGTGCTTTTAATGGCCAAGATCTCCAGCATTTTCTTTGACTTCTTCCTGCCTATTGATCCATCTCTGTTTCTTCTCCACCTGCAAAATAGACTTGTTTTTGAGAATAACATTAAAATGCACCAAATAAATGTTAAGCTAAGCAAATGATCAAATGTAATTAAAAATATTTATAATTGCCCAGAGTTAAAGGGACAGTCTACACCAGAATTTTTATTGTTTTAAAAGATAGATAATCCCTTTATTATCCATTCCCATGTTTTGCATAACCAACACAGTTATATTAATATACTTTTAACCTCTGTGATTATCTTGTATCTAAGCCTCTGCAAAGTGCCCCTTTATTTCAGTTGTTTTGACAGACTTGCAGTTTAGCCAATCAGTGCCTGCTCTCAGATAACTTCATGTGCACAGGCACAGTGTTATCTATATGAAATACATGAACTAACACCCTCTAGTGGTGAAAAACTGTTAAAATGCATTCTGAAAAGAGGTGGCCTTCAAGGTTAAGCTTTCAACTAAGAATACCAAGAGAACAAAGCAAAATTGGTGATAAAAGTAAATTGGAAAATTGTTTAAAATTACATACTCTATCTGAATCATGAAAGTTTTTTTTGGTCTAGACTGTCCCTTTAAAGTGAAATGAAAACACCTTTTTTATTATTCAGATAAAACACACACAATTTTAAACAACACTTCAATTTACTTTTATTATCAAATTTTCTTAATTCTCTTGTTAGCCTTTGCAGAAGGAGCAGCATAACACTACTGGGAGCTAGCTGAACACATCTAGCTAAAGAAAAGCTACAAATGTCTGTAGCCACCAATCACAAGCTAGCTCCCAGTAGTGTAGGATATGTACATATTCTATTTTCAAATGAACTTTGCTCTATCCTTTGTTGAAAAAGAAGTGAATTTAAAAGTGTCTTAAAATGACATGCTCTATCTGAATGATGAAAGTTTAATTTTGACTTTCATATCTCTTTTTCTAGATGAATTAAATATGAAGACATTAAAGGGACATTGTAATGTAAATTTTTCTCTCCTTTAACATGTTCTCTATGACCCATTTTCCCTGCAATTATGTATTAAATTGTTCACAAATTACTCATTTACCTTTATTTTGTCATTTGTAATTTGTTTTTGCTTGTTGAAACTGCCACCTATACTGAAAATGTCAATACTAAAGGATTGGCTATAAAAAATTATGTAGACATGAGCCAGAATATGAAATTACACTACCAGTGAGGGTGGGAGAGATGGGTACTAACATGCTATTTTTCAATTTTGCTTTGGTATTCAGACAGAGATAAGGAAGCATGTGTGTATAGAGAGTGATACGATACGGAAGTATGATCTCCCTGCAAACTCAGCCAATGTTACTGGGTTGTAGTAAAGCATAAACAGCTATTTCATATTAAATAAAGCTAAAGCAGCAATTTCCATACATTGTATAATTTGCAGTTAGTATAACAAGTCATTAGAAACACATTAAGAGGAAAACAATTTTACAGTACACTGTACATTTAACTGGGTAATCCTTACTTACTGTGATATTATAAGATGCATTGCATGATTTGGTCCAAGCCAGCACAAACTTCCTCTTCCTTTCAACCCAGTTCGACCAATTGGATTTCTGCCATATCACACGTACACAATATTGACAGTTATTCTGTAAATAATCCGTAGGAGCTTCAAAGCAATCTACAAATAGTATTTTAAGTGTGTATATAAAGAGCTTCTCATTATTAATAACAGATATCAGTGATCACTTTATATAACAATACATTTTGGGACCCATGCATTAAAGCAATTTTTAGGAACCTGTTCACTCGTCTTTGTGCAGAGGGGCATTGGGCGCTGTATGTCTGCTGCCCACATGTACAATTACACAAACATTTTCTTGTGCAATGCCACTCCATGCTCTCATGCAAGCAGAGCTTGTCAATCACCTGAAATAACGTGTTCAGGATAATTTATCTTCACCACCTCAGAGGTGGCAGAGAGGTTTAAGGGACATTCCAGCTAAAATTGGAATCCACATGGATGCATTTCAGTTTTGAATAGAAGAATTTTTGTAATATACATGTATTAGCAAAAATGCTTCTAATAAAAGTTATAGCTGTTTCAAATGTGTATTTAAGTCTGCATGTGCACGAGCATTTTAATCTCAGCACTTGCTTAGAGAACTTAAGGTGGTTGTACCATCTGGTAATGACTCAATTCATTTATTGCTGACATAATACAAGCCTGACTGGTACTCAGAGCAGCTGCAATACTTAACATGCTGGTGCACTGAAAATATCTAGCTATGTTTCACTTGCATGTGCAGAGAAAAATATTAACACTAAAACAGTGATATTTTTTTACTAGAAGCATTTTTGCCAATACATTTATATTGCAAATTAATTTATATACAAAGATTTTATTCATTTGTGTACATTTACATTTTGACTGTAATGTCCTTTTAAGAAGCAGTGGCCATATTCATATGACATTACATTGTGGTGAGCAGGCTTGCATGAGTGAGCTTGCCCTGCAAAGAACTCCAAAGCAACACTCACTGATTATTGTGTTTCAAGTCAGAACATCTATATTTTCTGATATGCTTTTATTTATTACTAAAATCCCCTTAAAGGGACATTATACACTCATTTTTTCTTTGCATAAATGTTTTGTAGATGATCTATTTATATAGTCCATGAAGTTTTTTTTAAAAAAAAAAAATGTTTAGTGTTGCTTATTTTTAAATAACATTGCTCTGATTTTCAGACTCTTAACCAAGCCCCAAATTTTTATGTGAATACTGTCAGCTACCTTCTCCAGCTTGCTCCTGTTTGTGTAAAGGGTCTTTTCATATGCAAAAGAAGGGGGAGGGGGGGAGTGTCTTATTTCTCACTTGTAGTGGGCTTTCCAGCTACCTTTTCAACAAAGCTAAACTGAGAGCTTCCAAGTAAGTTTTTAAACAGTTTTATACTGGATTTTTATATCAGTATCTGTGCATCTTATTCTTTATAGTAGTGTCTA
This sequence comes from Bombina bombina, assembly GCF_027579735.1. Taxonomy (NCBI): domain Eukaryota; kingdom Metazoa; phylum Chordata; class Amphibia; order Anura; family Bombinatoridae; genus Bombina; species Bombina bombina. Next base: position 507,039,735 of record NC_069499.1, read on the forward strand.
TTACATGCAGTTATATGAAAATGAGTGTATACTGTCCCTTTAAGTATAAGAAGAGATAGAAAGAGGCGAAAGAAGAGATCTGTCATAAAATGTTTTGAAAATATATACTGTATATTCTAAAGTAATCAAATTCATGTGTAAACTAAGATTTAAATGTATAACAAAGATCACTAATGTAGACGTAAGAGACTGATATCTAGTAGAATACTAATAATAATACTCACAAAGGTAATCCATCTTCAACCACATATAAGGCACAAAAGCTTTCTCGATTGATATTCCCATCCATAGCATTATACTTATTTTTTAGAAGAGTCTCTAAAGAGCTATATTAAATAAAAGTTAATATGTGTAGATTTTAATTAAAGATATTTGTTAGTATTCCATGCGAAAAAAACAAATACCACTTACTCTGTATATGGATCATGGTTTATTTTATCCTTTCTAATAACAGTGTAAAAAGGAGGGTTATAAATTGCAAACTCCACCTAAAAATAAAGACAGAATTGAAATGTATTATATTTGAAAGTTACTATTTTTTTTTTTTTTGCAAATTGTCCCATACATTTCCCCTTTGATTGCTTAATTGGATAACCTTCATAGCCTTGCATAACTACAGCAAACCTGGCATAAAATAGATATTTGATCCCTGATGAAGAGGGGTGTCATTGAAACACAGTGTGTTCCTGTTTAATCTGGCCAGACATGATATAGAGCTCTCCACTCAGGTGAGATAATGTAAAATGATCCTCCAGCACTATGAGATCCCTAGTGAAATGCTTAAAGGACCAGTCAACACAGTAGATTTGCATAATCAACAAATGAAAGATAACAAGATAATGCAATAGCACTTAGTCTGAACTTCAAATGAGTAGTAGATTTTTTTTCTGACAATTTTAAAAGTTATGTCTTTTTCCACTCCCCCTGTACCATGTGACAGTCATCAGCCAATCATAAATGCATACACGTACCATGTGACAGCCATCAGCCATTCACAAATGCATACACACTTATTCTTGCACATGCTCAGTAGGAGCTGGTGACTCAAAAAGTTTAAATATAAAAAGACTGCACACATTTAGTTAATGGAAGTAAATTGGAAAGTTGTTTAAAATGGCATGCTCTATCTGAATAATGAAAGTTTAATTTTGATTGAGTGTCCCTTTAAGAGGCAGATTTTGCTATACTTCTCCAGGGGACGTTCCCTACATTACTGTAGGTGAAGGAGAAACAAGCCCAGTGCAATATAACACTGCATGACATTAGAGCATTAGAGTTCTGCTGTATTTAAACATTGTGCTTTGTATTTTATATTACTTTACCCTTCAGAGTAAGTTTTATTAGGATTTTAATTTTACAAATTCTTATTATGCTTTCACAGTTACTGTGTAACAACTTTGGATCATACTTTGTATATATATATTTTTTTTTTTTATAGCTTTATTTATAATCCCAAAATATATATACAGAGCCTCTCAGATGGGCTTAACTTTCACCTTGCAGGGTGTTTTACCATGTATAAACAGAAGAAAAAAGAAACAATAGACAGCCTCACATTTGGGCCAATTTTCACCACACAGGGGCCTAGATTTGGAGTTCGGCGGTAGCCGTCAAAACCAGCGTTAGAGGCTCCTAACACTGGTTTTAGGCTACCGCCGGTATTTGGAGTCAGTGATTAAAGGGTCTAACGCTCACTTTTCAGCCGCGACTTTTCCATACCGCAGATCCCCCTACGCCATTTGCGTATCCTATCTTTTCAATGGGATCTTTCTAACGCTGGTATTTAGAGTCGTTTCTGAAGTGAGCGTTAGAGCTCTAACGACAAAATTCCAGCCGCCTGAAAATAGCAGGAGTTAAGAGCTTTCTGGCTAACGCCGGTTCATAAAGCTCTTAACTACTGTACCCTAAAGTACACTAACACCCATAAACTACCTATGTACCCCTAAACCGAGCTCCCCCCACATCGCCGCCACTCGATTTAAATTTTTAACCCCTAATCTGCCGACCGCCACCTACGTTATACTTATGTACCCCTAATCTGCTGCCCCTAACCCCGCCGACCCCTGTATTACATTTATTAACCCCTAACCTGCCCCCCACAACGTCGCCGCCAGCTACTTAAAATAATTAACCCCTAATCTTCCGACCGCAAAGCGCCGCCACCTACGTTATCCCTATGTACCCCTAATCTGCTACCCCTAACACCGCCGACCCCTATATTATATTTATTAACCCCTAATCTGCCCCCCTCAACGTCGCCAACACCTGCCTACACTTATTAACCCGTAATCTGCCGAGCGGACCTGAGCGCTACTATAATAAAGTTATTAACCCCTAACCCGCCTCACTAACCCTATCATAAATAGTATTAACCCCTAATCTGCCCTCCCTAACATCGCCGACACCTACCTTCAATTATTAACCCCTAATCTGCCGAGCGGACCTCACCGCTACTATAATAAATGTATTAACCCCTAAAGCTAAGTCTAACCCTAACACTAACACCCCCCCTAAATTAAATATAATTTAAATCTAACGAAATTAATTATCTCTTATTAAATAAATTATTCCTATTTAAAGCTAAATACTTACCTGTAAAATAAATCCTAATATAGCTACAATATAAATTATAATTATATTATAGCTATTTTAGGATTAATATTTATTTTACAGGCAACTTTGTAATTATTTTAACCAGGTACAATAGCTATTAAATAGTTAAGAACTATTTAATAGTTACCTAGTTAAAATAATAACAAAATTACCTGTAAAATAAATCCTAACCTAAGATATAATTAAACCTAACACTACCCTATCAATAAATTAATTAAATAAACTACCTACAATTACCTACAATTAACCTAACACTACACTATCAATAAATTAATTAAACACAATTCCTACAAATAAATACAATTAAATAAACTAGCTAAAGTACAAAAAATAAAAAAGAACTAAGTTACAAAAAATAATAAAATATTTACAAACATAAGAAAAATATTACAACAATTTTAAACTAATTACACCTACTCTAAGCCCCCTAATAAAATAACAAAGCCCCCCAAAATAAAAAATTCCCTACCCTATTCTAAATTAAAAAAGTTACAAGCTCTTTTACCTTACCAGCCCTGAACAGGGCCCTTTGCGGGGCATGCCCCAAGGATTTCAGCTCTTTTGCCTGTAAAAAAAAACATACCATACCCCCCCCCCAACATTACAACCCACCACCCACATACCCCTAATCTAACCCAAACCCCCCTTAAATAAACCTAACACTAAGCCCCTGAAGATCTTCCTACCTTGTCTTCACCATACCAGGTTCACCGATCCGTCCTGGCTCCAACATCTTCATCCAACCCAAGCGGGGGTTGGCGATCCATCATCCGGTGCTGAAGAGGTCCAGAAGAGGCTCCAAAGTCTTCCTCCTATCCGGCAAGAAGAGGACATCCGGACCGGCAAACATCTTCTCCAAGCGGCATCTTCAATCTTCTTCCATCCGGTGCGGAGCGGGTCCATCTTGAAGCAGGCGACGCGGATCCATCCTCTTCTTCCGTTGTCTCCCGACGAATGACGGTTCCTTTAAGGGACGTCATCCAAGATGGCGTCCCTCAAATTCCGATTGGCTGATAGGATTCTATCAGCCAATCGGAATTAAGGTAGGAATTTTCTGATTGGCTGATGGAATCAGCCAATCAGAATCAAGTTCAATCCGATTGGCTGATCCAATCAGCCAATCAGATTGAGCTCGCATTCTATTGGCTGATCGGAACAGCCAATAGAATGCGAGCTCAATCTGATTGGCTGATTGGATCAGCCAATCGGATTGAACTTGATTCTGATTGGCTGATTCCATCAGCCAATCAGAAAATTCCTACCTTAATTCCGATTGGCTGATAGAATCCTATCAGCCAATCGGAATTCGAGGGACGCCATCTTGGATGACGTCCCTTAAAGGAACCGTCATTCGTCGGGAGACAACGGAAGAAGAGGATGGATCCGCGTCGCCTGCTTCAAGATGGACCCGCTCCGCACCGGATGGAAGAAGATTGAAGATGCCGCTTGGAGAAGATGTTTGCCGGTCCGGATGTCCTCTTCTTGCCGGATAGGAGGAAGACTTTGGAGCCTCTTCTGGACCTCTTCAGCACCGGATGATGGATCGCCAACCCCCGCTTGGGTTGGATGAAGATGTTGGAGCCAGGACGGATCGGTGAACCTGGTATGGTGAAGACAAGGTAGGAAGATCTTCAGGGGCTTAGTGTTAGGTTTATTTAAGGGGGGTTTGGGTTAGATTAGGGGTATGTGGGTGGTGGGTTGTAATGTTGGGGGGGGGATATGGTATGTTTTTTTTTACAGGCAAAAGAGCTGAAATCCTTGGGGCATGCCCCGCAAAGGGCCCTGTTCAGGGCTGGTAAGGTAAAAGAGCTTGTAACTTTTTTAATTTAGAATAGGGTAGGGAATTTTTTATTTTGGGGGGCTTTGTTATTTTATTAGGGGGCTTAGAGTAGGTGTAATTAGTTTAAAATTGTTGTAATATTTTTCTTATGTTTGTAAATATTTTATTATTTTTTGTAACTTAGTTCTTTTTTATTTTTTGTACTTTAGCTAGTTTATTTAATTGTATCTATTTGTAGGAATTGTGTTTAATTAATTTATTGATAGTGTAGTGTTAGGTTAATTGTAGGTAATTGTAGGTAGTTTATTTAATTAATTTATTGATAGGGTAGTGTTAGGTTTAATTATATCTTAGGTTAGGATTTATTTTACAGGTAATTTTGTTATTATTTTAACTAGGTAACTATTAAATAGTTCTTAACTATTTAATAGCTATTGTACCTGGTTAAAATAATTACAAAGTTTCCTGTAAAATAAATATTAATCCTAAAATAGCTATAATATAATTATAATTTATATTGTAGCTATATTAGGATTTATTTTACAGGTAAGTATTTAGCTTTAAATAGGAATAATTTATTTAATAAGAGATAATTAATTTCGTTAGATTTAAATTATATTTAATTTAGGGGGGGTGTTAGTGTTAGGGTTAGACTTAGCTTTAGGGGTTAATACATTTATTATAGTAGCGGTGAGGTCCGCTCGGCAGATTAGGGGTTAATAATTGAAGGTAGGTGTCGGCGATGTTAGGGAGGGCAGATTAGGGGTTAATACTATTTATGATAGGGTTAGTGAGGCGGATTAGGGGTTAATAACTTTATTATAGTAGCGCTCAGGTCCGCTCGGCAGATTAGGAGTTAATAAGTGTAGGCAGGTGTCGGCGACGTTGAGGGGGGCAGATTAGGGGTTAATAAATATAATATAGGGGTCGGCGATGTTAGGGCAGCAGATTAGGGGTACATAGGGATAACGTAGGTTGCGGCGGTTTACGGAGCGGCAGATTAGGGGTTAAAAAAAATATGCAGGTGTCAGCGATAGCGGGGGCGGCAGATTAGGGGTTAATAAGTGTAAGGTTAGGGGTGTTTAGACTCGGGGTACATGTTAGAGTGTTAGGTGCAGACGTAGGAAGTGTTTCCCCATAGGAAACAATGGGGCTGCGTTAGGAGCTGAACGCTGCTTTTTTGCAGGTGTTAGGTTTTTTTTCAGCTCAAACAGCCCCATTGTTTCCTATGGGAGAATCGTGCACGAGCACGTTTTTGAGGCCGGCCGCGTCCGTAAGCAACTCTGGTATCGAGAGTTGCATTTGCGGTAAAAATGCTCTACGCTCCTTTTTTGGAGCCTAACGCAGCATTTGTTTAAACTCTCGATACCAGAGTTAAATTTATGGTGCGGCCAGAAAAAAGCCCGCGGAGCGTTAACAGCCCTTTTACCGCCGAACTCCAAATCTAGGCCAGGGTGTTTTACAAATTCTCACCTAGATTAACCTAGGCCCTTATGTAATTACCATACATACTGCTCTTTATCTATCTATACTAAGTACAATATAAGTCATCTTACATCATATATTCTGTACTTATATTCAGGTTTTTTATTCCCTTGCATACTTTGTATATTTATATGTATATTTTACAAATTACATTTTACTTTGTATTTCTTGTATTTAAAATAAAACTGAAAAACTGGCAGCTTTCATAAAGAGAGCTTTATTACTTTCTATGGGCCCTTATAAGCAAAGATTCTCTAATTTGGAGAGACATTATTGTACAGACTTCACAGGGGCTGAACTCACTGAATTCTCTATGGAAAAGGCTGGAACCTGGAAGTCTCAGAGAGATGAGAGATGTCTTCCATATAAAGTAATAAAGCTCTTTATTATATATTGCCTTTCTGTCAGTTGGATAATTGTTTTGTGAATTTTGAGCAAACTACAACTGCATACAGCTTGCGAGAAAAATCAGTAAGACCAGCTTGTTTAAAATGCTAACAGCATTTTACAAGACTTGTGAGAGAGCTTTAGACATACCCTGGAACTCCCCTGTTTAGCCCAGGGAACTGCCTGTCCCTCCTACTTGCTGAAGCTGTGTTTCGTTTTCCAATAGAGAAAATACAAAGTGCAATGTAAGTTATAAAAAATAGACAGAAATGACATCCGGTGGGCGGCTCTACAAGATGGCTGCAAGCTTCAACAGCTCTGAAGAAAACTACTTCTAACTCTAATATTGCTGCCACTTCTACATGCCATTTGCATCTCCCTTGACAGGCAAGCTGTCCGGGAATATTAGGCAGACAGAAGGACTAGCAACTCTTCTACCCCGGAACGTCATTTTAAAGAATAAAGCCATCGGGCACCGTGGCGGGAATACTACCGCCACTGTATATACATATAACCAAGTTCCTGTTTCTTAACAAAGTTCCTGTTTATTTACAATGGTTATCTTCACCGCCAAAGAAGACTCTGCTGACTCCCTCATTCTAGCAGGACTACAAACTGTGTTCTTGCCTAAGCTAGAGAGGCTCTTGAATTCCTGCGCTGACTTGTGCGCAATGTTGTTAACTGAGACACAATCTGGTCAACAGGAGAGGCCAGCCACCGAGCCTATTACAAGAACGGTCACATCCATGATTCTTAATGACAGCCACAAGGCCCCACACCTATCGGTAAGCGGAACAGTCTCTCCTGCTATACATCTAGTGGGGTCTGTTACAGAATCAAAAACCGGACCAGAAGAGAGACTGCCGACACCTCTGTTGACCCACCCACTGTTGATCTCTGCTCCAGAGCTTGATGTCCGAGCGATTTGGTTGGGTTGCCCCATAGAGCTGACTGTTTATCTAAAGTACAGCTCGCTGCCGCCCCATACGGCTCGTATGACTACTGCCTTGGCTTCAGCTGCAGATCTTAGCCCAGGCTTTGGAAAAGAGGCTGCCTACAACCCTGCTTACTCTGCTGTTACTCCAGCCGAGTCTTCTGATGTTCCATGTACCATCACCACTGCGCCGGAGGACCGACATGATAGGTACAAATATGGACTAGAAATCGGGCTCGCTACATATTTGATCACAAGCCTGAGAGATAATATGCCTGACGTCGTGGATGAGGGTTCTGCAGGGTGGTGGAGGCAGTGTAAGAACTTCTTAGTTACGGGTGTTGGCTGACTCTTACTCCTTTTTTATTCTTACACCAGGGAGCAACAGGAGAAAACTATACAGGATTAAGACATCCCTTCTGGTGTATTGTAGCACCTGCAGCTAACTCCTGTGTAAATAATTTAAATAATTTAACCGTTGATGTGTTTTGTATGCAGTTTTACTTTTGTTTCATGTCATATGTTGCGCTTAACATCTATCTGAATACTTCCCTGGGTATACTAAGCTACTAAAATCCTGTCACATACGCTGCTCTCTTGGGCATATTGACTCAGTATTTATTTATCAGTGCCGAACATTACCTCCTAGTTACCAGCAAAGGTCTAGTTTAAATACTTTTGAACTCACGACTTTCGTATACTCTACAAACCACCCTTCCAATAATACCTGCACCATTTATTTTGCCTAACCTCCCGAAGCTGATTGAAAACTCTGAGAAATGCACCCTCAGTATCTACTTACTTGTTAACCCTTGGTGGGCTCCATATGAATCAAATTCTTTTTATATATTCGCATCAAAATTAGAACAGCTACATATCATGTTTGTTTGCACCTATTAATGCAATTATAACTGTGGCGATATGAACTGTCACCTCCCTAATGTTTATTTCAATGTTAGGCTGTGTTGTTTATCTTTGCCTCAAATTTCTTGTCAAGCTGGGTTTTCCTATTTTATTTTATTTCATTTTACTTTAATTTATACACCGCTTCTTGTATGCTTAAAAAATTGAGTTTACTATACCTATTAGAAAGCGTAATTTCTCACCATAATACATAGAGGCTGAAAGCATTTAGGAGCCGCTGCTGAACTAATCCACTGTTATGCATATCAACCTCTCTACTCTGCCTCTGTGTTGTCTATTTGATTTGTTAGGCAGTGATATACAGCCTATTAGTAGCGCTTTACTTGGTTGGCGACTAACAATATGATCATTGCTAACACTTATTTTATTGGATGTATCTTGGTGAACCAAAATGTTTCTGCAAACTGAGGTCTCAACACCTATATAAGCTCCTGCTTTGAATTATAGCCATACATACTTAATCATTTTGAGTAGCCTATGCATATCCTACTCATATTTACTAAGAAACTATTAAGTAATCGCGTGCAGGCAATATTAAGGCAGCCACACTTTTCTTACTGTGTCATTTGCACAGTCAGTCTCTAATCTGATGATTAGTAGAAGATATTTGCCTGGCAGTATAATTTATTAGTCAATTAAGGCTGAGTAATTTATGTATTGATATTTCTCTCATACGTATCTAGCTGGGGATTACTTAACTCCGATTTTTATTTTTATTTTTCCTACTAAGGCAGCTGTCCACATACCTACTGAACCTATTTGGGATTTGTATTGTTTTTGTTTAGTTTATATGTGTAGTTTAGATGTTTTATTTTATTGTTTTGTTATGTGTTGTGTTGTTAGTTATGGTTTGTGTTACTAATATTTAAAAATTAAGAAGTGCAGGTGCAATATGAGATAAAGATCAACTAATTTTGCTATAACTCTCATTGTAGGGATTATTTCATATTGAAACGTGGCTTTAATGTCAAATTTGTAGAATACATGTGTACTATGCTTTATGAAGAGAAGTTGCCGTTTCTCACTGTATCTGATGATAGCAGCAGTTCCACTATCAATATTGTATTGATATTCAACATGTTATGCTCATTCCATGATATTAATTATATTGTTGCTGTGACTCTACATGTCAATGTATGCACTTGATTAACTGTACCTGTGCTTCTTCAATAAAAAGAATTTAAAAAAATAGACAGAAATATACAAAGTATGATGCTAATTGGTTAAAGAAACACAGAAACATTCAAAACAAAATTGTTAGTGAATAACACTAGGATTTGAAAGAAAATGTCATGCATGCCCATGGAACGCCCATGTTCAGCCCATTTCACAAAAAAAACAACACTTACGCTTTGTATTTTGTACATTTAAGTAGGCGTTTCCATGTGTTTTTTACACTTCCAGTGTACTTAAGTTACGATTTATGTTGTGCATATTTAATATGATTTATTCCTGAGTAATTTGCATAGAAATATTTACGTTTTTGATCAAATATGATTTTTGGTGAACAATTTTGTTACGATTTTTTGATGCATCTTAAGAAAACAAGTTTTTCCTATGTATTTTTGTGTGAATGGTATAATTATTCTTTTTGTATGATTTTTAAATGACGATTTTAATTGTGCACTTTTGTAATATATGCATCGGCTTTCCATTTGAAAATGCAATATAGACACCCTGTTTTCAGGATTAAAACTGACTTTATATAGTTCCATCAGAGAAATAGGAGGACTGGAGAGCATTGTTAAATAATCTCACCAGCCTAGAGACCTTTAGATAATGGGCCACTAAGTCTCTTAACTAGGCAAGTATATTTGCATGTGCTGGGGAATTAATATTGTTTTTGTTTTGTAAAGTATTTTGCTTTCTACTTCTGGTAGCAAATGGACAACAGTAATTTTGACTGATAACCCTTTGAGAAAACCGTGCTAGATGGCGAAACATGTCAGGGACTTAGGGAATTGGTGAGGAGTCAATGCAAACTCCTGTATTTTAGTGGCAGCAATAATAGGTGAACTTAGATTAATTTATACAAACAAGCTATAGATACATGGGCTATATTTTATGGCGATACTTTAACAGAGAGATAATTTAAAGAAATAAAAACAACCGGATAAGCCTTATCAAACTTGCGGCAACAGTGAAAAATAGCTACCGCATATAATGAACGCAAACAGAGGCAAACAACTAGCTGACTTATGCCACTATGCTTAATTGATAATATGTAACAAAATTCTAACTATTATAATTGTGTATTACAAATGTTATAGTTATGCAGAGTGATATTTAAATACTTTAATACTCGATCAAGCAGTTTTGTTGTAATTTAACACCTGAAAGTGTTAATCATACAACCTTATACTGAACTAATTAGCCATTTGCTTTATGTGAATGTGTGGTTCAGTCAGATATTAATACACCTTGTGATACTGAATAGTGAAATAAACTTCAGTTAATTAATTTACAAACCGCAGTAAACACAAGGTATTATATGTAACAAATAAAGCATATTATTATCTATGTAACAAAGCATACTATTATCTATGCATGCATTTTACTATTATGCAAAACCGTATGCAAAAAACTCATTCAAACTAATAAAAACACTTTTTTAAGTGTAACATCATGGGCCAGATCCGATATGCAGCGTCGCCCGCAAAAGCCGGCGATGCCAAATTTTGCGCGGGTTTGGTATCACATATACGGCGTAGCATACAACTTATGCGCGTATATTTCTGCCTTCTCCCGTATTATTTTTACCCATAGACTGACATACAAAACACGCGCAGTTTGGTATCCAATATACAGCGTAAGTACTTACGCGCACAGATTTCAGAAAATCTACTCCATTCTTATCTCGCCACAAATTGCAGGCGCAGGAGCCCTTGCACTGACTAAAAAAACAACGTAATTCCCTGGAAGCCTTAACAAACACATACATTTAAGCAGCATCTCAAGGTTAAAGGGACAGTATACCATGATATTGCTTTTTTAAGGTTTATTTGTGTATTTGAAATAGCCAAATGGATTGAGCTTGTAGGTACTTTATCACATTGTGGACATATACTTGCTTATTTACTTTCAATTGGATTACCTTCATCTCTTTAGAACCCACTGGAGTGTAATTTATTCTAATGCTAACACAGTTTGGCACTGATGCCAAAATATATAAAGGGACAGTCAAGTCCAAAGAAACCTTCTTCTTTTAAATAGGGCATGTTATTTCAAACTACTTTCAGCTTTGTTCTCTTGGTATTCTTAGTTGAAAGCAAAACCTAGGCTGGCTCATATGATCATTTCTAACACCTTCTTGAAGGCTGCCTCTTTGCAATTGTGTTAAACCAATCACACACACCACAACGCCCACCCTCAGTAACATCACTACTATATATACCAATGGATCAATTTATATTGGATGTGAGATACATTGATTTACATCTTACAAGTGAATATTACTATATGTACCCTTCAGAAACAACTATTGTGGATGGGAGTTATAGTACAAGAATATGTTAGAAACAGGATAATATAACCTTTTTTGGGCCATTTCCACACAGGCCTTATTATATGTTTTAACAATATTAGTGTACTAAAACACCCCTCACATGGATGTGGATGACAATTATATGGTAAATAACAGAGGACAAGATTTATGGTGAACTATAAGAATATATATTTTTTTTTTTCAACTTCTTGGATGAGGGGGCAGAGGTGACTGGAGTGGATTTCCTGGTTCTCCTGGTTTGGGAAGCTTCAGATGATTCTGCTGGAGTGCTGGCCACAGATGAAAGTCTGGAGGCAGTGTCCTGCTGGTGTGTGAAGTGCTCAACCAACACACCCAAGAGTTGGTTTTGTTCCCGCCATCTATTGTCCATCTGCATCTGCATATCAGACTGGATTCTCATCATCTGAGACTGATTTTGGACAATTCCATTTAATGAGGCTGCAATGTCCCTCTGCAGCTCAATGCTATGCTTGAGTAACCTCTCTTGGCTCCTATGAAACCTCTGTTGGCCTCTTTGAATGCTCTTGCAGCTTGTTATCAGCCTCCTCTGGAGTGAAATGTATTCCTCGCCCAGGGGAGAATAGTGATTTTAGCAGCAGAGATTCTAGGTGCAGGTTCTGTTCTATCTGCTGGTGCTTCAGGGACAACTTCAGCTGCTGGTGCATCATGGACAACTTCAGCTGCATCTGCTTCATGGATAACTTCAGCTGCTGGTGCTTCATGGATAACTTCAGCTGCTGGTGCTTCATGGATAACTTCAGCTGCTGGTGCTTCATGGATAACTTCAGCTGCTGGTGCTTCAGGGACAACCTCAGCTATATGCTCATCTGAGGATGGTGGAGCTCTCCCTAGGGAAGCGGATGGTGGAGCTCTCCCAAGGGAAGCGGATGGTGGAGCTCTCCCAAGGGAAGCGGATCGTGGAGGTCTCCCAAGGGAAGTGGATGGTGGAGCTCTCAGGTTGGATTGGTAGTCCCATTGATGACTAGTGTGTGACCACTCAGCCTTTACAGTTTGCATACCTTGTGACATCGCCTGTGTGGAAAAGCGATGACTGGCCTGATATTGTGTTGGGGGGTAAAGACATCAACCCTTCGTGACTGACTTGGTTCCCCCTCAAAGCCAAAAGGATATTCCTCAGGCCAGGTATCTTGCCAGGGGTCGTATGCCAATGGTGGTGGCATCACTTCTGGGTCCTCAACGGAGGCAATCCAACCCTGCTGATGCCTGGGAGCATAATGTCCATGTTGCTGCCTGAAGACTGGTGGTGGAGGTGGCTGCATGGCTATGACTGGTGGTGGAGGTGGCTGCATGCCTGTGACTGGTGGTGGTGGTGGAGGTGGTGGCATGCCAGTTAGCAGCCTGGTGACAGGAGGTTCTGAGGAGGAGTCAAAAAAATTTTTCCTAAGGAAAAAGTAACATGTAATATGGGTAGACTTGATGGGCCCTTTTGGTTCTTATCTACCGTCAAATTGTATGTTTCTATGTTAGGGACAATACTCATTCTCATGTCAAACTGTATAACATGCATGTGCACAATGTGATTTGTGATATGAGGGATTTTAATCTGCACAGTATCCAGGTATGTGTTTCATACAATAGTTATGTGTACATGTCAGTGATGGAGAAAATGTGTTCTTTAAGTGACACTATGGTCACACAATTTACTTTAGCCTGATGTAGGCACAGAACCTGCTTTCTGAGCTAAAAGTATTGTGATGGCTATAGTATCCATTTAATGAAAACTCAACATGTGGCTTGTGGCCTGTGTTACTCTGAGACATGTTAGTATTGCACTATTCCACCTCATATCATGAATTGCATTGTGTTAAGTAGCATTAAAGTGATGGTAAGCTCTTTTACTTGTAAATTATATCTTATCATTGTTAATGTTATGTATTGTCAAACCGCATAATTTTTTTTAATTTCCAAATGTAAATTATCACTATTATTTCTCTTATTTGTTTCTCATGTTTGCAACGCAGCTCCCCGCATCGCTCCGCCCCTCTTACATGTCCGTAACAAAACTTTCTATTTACTCCTCTCTCCTCCCTCTACTAACGTCATCCGTAGTGCTCGTTCATGAAAGTAATTTAACTAACGCATGCGCATTTGTTTCCCTTACGTAAACATTGACTCGTGACAGTCAATGTCTACTTGTCATATTTGTAACGCGCACTTATTTCCTGTGTCTCGGTTGTTAGAGCGATCTCCATAAAGGTTATTATTGGCCATAATTAAATTTATGTTTATCTATAATAAACAATGAAAATGTTGTAATATTATCAATTATGTATTAGTATATAATTATCATCAATTCTCTATCTAAAACGAATGATAAACGTTTTTATAACAACGTTATACATGAAATCTAACTAAATCTTTTTATTTCTAAATCATATAAATACTATGTTTCTATTGAAATTTATTATATTTCCAGAATCGATATCTTATTCTAATTATATTTTGATGTTATATAATTCTTGATAATAATTCTATAGTCAAATTCATTCTTACTTTGATATTTCAATAGATTTCTCAGTGTTTATATATATATATATATATATATATATATATATATATATAGAGATATATATATATATATATATATATATATATATATATATATATATATATATCTATATATATATTTTTATATTTCTCTATATATATATTTGAATACATATATAGAGATATATTTACTTATAAATAGATTCAGAGATAGATAGATATATATATATATATAATTCGATATATATATTTATATATTTATCGATATCTATATAAATTGATAGATAGAAATATATTCTTTGTTACATATGAATAATATATTAAAATATATATATATATATATATTTATATATATATACATATATATATATATATATATATATATATAATTGGAAATAAATGATTTTAAATAAAATATTCATGAAATAAAGTAATATTACAATAGTCCCAAATCCCTTTCAGACTTTACTTTTATTTTTAATGCTGTGGTACCTCCCATTGCTTTCTATCCATACCACTCTCTTTATCTTTCTCTCTCTATCCCCATCTCTTTTGCGCTCTCTCTCCCCTATATTTTCAAATATCTCTCTCACCCATCTCATTTGTGCACCATTTTTCCCCCCTCTCTTTCCAACTTTCTTTTGCGCTCTATTTCCCCCTCTCTATCTAACCTCTCTCTCTATATATCTCCACTATCTCTGTATCTTCCATCTCTCTTTCTCTCTCTTTCCTTTCTCTCTCTCTCCTTCTCCCCTCTCTCTCTCCATCTCCCCTCTCTCGCTCTACTCTCTCTCTCTGTCTCTCTTTCTCTCTATCTCTTTCTCCACCCTCTCTCTCTCTCCCCCCATCTCTCTCTCTATCAACCAGTCTCTCTCTATCGCCCCTGTCTCTGCCGTCTCTCTACACTCTCTATCTCTAGCTAACATATTTTTATTTCTCTACTTTCTATCTTTTTATCTCTCCCCTCTCTCTTTCTCTCTCCCCTCTATCTTTCTCTCTACACTCTCTCTCTCTCTCTCCTTCTCCCCTATCTCTCTAATCTATTTCTCTCTACCCTCTTTATCTCCTCTCTCTATCTCATTCTCTCTACCCTCTCTCTCCCCTCTCTCTTTTTCTTTTCTCTCTAAATTTATCTCTATCTCCTCTCTCTCTCTTCCCTCTCTCAAAATCTTTCTACCCCCTCTCTCTTTTTAACCCATTCTCTATCTATCTCTATCCCCCTCTCTATTCTATATAACACACTCTTTGTATCTCCATCTCACCGCTCTCCTCCTAACATCTCTCTCTCCATCTCCCCTCTGTCTATCCCCCTTTCTCTCTCCATCTCCCCTCTATCAATCCCCCTATCTCTATCTAAATCTCCAATTACTCTATCCCCTTCTCTCTCTCTTTCTCTACAGTGTCTCAGTCCTCTCCCTTTTTCTTTATCCCCTATCTCTTTCTATCTCCCATTTCTCAATCTCTATTTCATCTCACTCTTTCTCGCTCCAATATTGATTTGTCTTTTCCCTTCTCTCTTTCTATCTCTACCCTCTCTCTCTCTCTCTCTTCACTCTCACTTACTACTCTATCTCTCTCCTCTCTCTCTCTCACCTCTCTATATCCCCTCTCTCTCTCGTTTCCCTATCTCTTTCTATTTTCCTTTTTTTTCTCGCTCTTGCTCCACTATCTATTACTCTTTTCCCTTCTCTCTTTCTATCTCTCCCCTCTCTCTATCCCTCTCCCTGTCTCTATTTCTACTCTCTATCTATCTCCCCTCTATTTTGTTCTTCACCTCTCTTTCTATTGTCTCTCTCACACTCTCTCTCTGTTCCCTTTTCTCTCTCTTCCCTATCTCCACCTCTCTATTCCCTTCTCTATCTCTCTCCATGTTCTCTCTCTATTTTTGTTTTCACATCTCTCTATCTCCCTCTCTCTCTCTCACTCCCTCTGCCCTGTCTTTATCCACTGTCTCTCTCCACTCTCTATCTCTTGCTCCCCTATCTCTTCCTCTCTATCCTCCCTCTTTTTGTCACTACCCACTCTTTTTCTCTCTCCCCTCTCTCTCTCATTTGTCTCTCACTTTTCTCTATCCCCTCTCTCTCTCTATCCCCCCTATCTATTTATATTTCCCCTTTCTCTTTATCAATCCCCTCTTTTTTTCTCAACTATTTATTTCTCTTTTCACAGTTCTCTATATCTATTTCTATCATCTCTATATGTTTCATTTTTAAATCCTCTATCTTTCTCCTGGCTCCCTCTCTCCTCTCTCTCTCTATATCCCCTCTCTTTTTTTTTTCTCTATATATCAAAAATTCGTTCTTTCCCATCTCTCTCTTCACTCTCTACAGATCTCTTCCCCCTCTTTCTCTCTGTCTAAACTCTATCTTTTCACTCTCTTAAACAGTCTATATTTTAACTTCTCTCTTCCCTTTCTCCAACTCTCTCTTCACCTCTCTCTTTCTCCCCTCTCTTTCTCTTCTATCTCTCTTAAACTTTCTCTATGTCCCCTCTCTCTATATTCCATCTCTCTATCTCTCTCTCCACTTTTCTCTCTCTCTCCACCCTCTTTGTCTCCCTCTATTTCACATCTCTCTATCGGCCATTCTCTCTCTCTCTCTCTTTCTCTCCCCCGTCTCTCTATCCCCTCTCTCTCTTTCCACTCTCTATCGCTCGCTCCCCTATCTCATTCTCTCAAGCCTCTTTCTTTGTTTTTCTCTAACCACTCTCTTTCTCTCTCTATCTCTCTCTCTCTCTCTCTCCACTCTCTATCACCACTCTCTGTTTCTATTCTCTCTCTTTCTCTCCTCTCTCTATCACCACTGTCTCTTTCTATTCTCTCTCTCTCTTCTCTCTCTCTATCTCCCCTCTCTTTTCATCTCTTTCTCCCTGGCTCTCTATCTACCCTTTTTCTCTCACTCTCCTTTCTCTTTTTCTATCTCCCCTCTCTAATTCTCTCTATCCTCTATCTATCTATCTCCATCTCCCCTCTGTCTTTCAATCAGTGCTCTCTCTTTCTCCATCTCCCCTCTCTCTCTATCTCTCTCTCTCTCTCTCTCCATCTCCCCTCTCTCTCTCTCCGTCTCACCTCTCTTTCACTCTTTTTTTTCTCCACCAACGCTCTTTCTCTCACCCCTCTTTCTCTCCTCTCTCTCTCACCAATTTTTTTTTTTTTTTAATTTTTTCTTTAATTTTTTAAAAATATTGAAATAATAAAATTTTCTTTTTGTATAAAATAATAATTTAAATTTTATTGTTAATATATGTATTATTATAATTCATAACATTTATATATTAAAAAAAAAATAATTTTATAATTTTTTTTTTTTTTTATGCTAACAGAAAACAAAAAAATTATAATGCCAGATTGCATAGTGGACGGATGCCCTAGCACAAACCGAAAGGGACAATCAAACCCTTCGGTATCTTTACATGTTTTTCCAAATAATGTGGATCGAATCAGACTTTGGCTTAGTCAGACCAAGCAATATGAATTAAACTTAGAAGAAATGGTACAAAAAATTTACTCCACTATTAAATCTCATCGACATCGGATGTGTTCTCTACATTTTTTGCCAGATGCTTATTACACCCACGGTGTGCGTAAGTATCTTAAAGATAATGCAATACCGACTAGATTTTATACAATTAGTACTACTTCAAATATTCCATCCACATCTACTGGCAGTACCTCTAACTATGTGGCACCAATCGATTACAGTGTAAAAAAATACATTGCATTACCAGTACCAACCAAAAAAAGAAGAATTGAAGAAACTGAAGACTCATTATTAATTAATGAAAATGTTAAATCATCTACTAAAGAAATTAAAAAAAATCTTTGTAGAGTTTGTGGAGATTCAATTGATAAAGAAATGATTGATAATTCAACCAATACTGAAATAAAGAGATATGTTGATAAATTCACTGTCTTCAACCCATTCCATTCCACTTTAACTGCAAAAACTCAAACTTCCAAAAATATATATATGAAAAATCAGTGTACTTCATCTGCCGATATCAATAAATCTGCAGATAAATATACTTGGACAATGGGCAATGTAACAGACGATCAAAGTTCCTCATTGACAAACTCAATATCATTCCAACTATCCCATTCCTTTGAAAATATTAGTAACTGTGATACTTTAAAAGAAAACAAAATAGAGATAGCGACTCAAACAATAGACCCTTACATTTCAAAAGAAGTTGCAGAAGAATATATAGACAGCATTGATTTATCTGCATTAGAAAAAAATGATATATCTGATATCCAGAGTATTGAGGTTGACCGTGATGATTCAACATTTTTGCCAAGTTCGTTTGTAGAATCTGAAGAGGAATATTCTTTGCTTGAAAATGAAAGTCCAGAAGAGATTGTTCAAGAAAAAAAATATATCGTTTTTGAATCTTGTTTAGAAGAAATTTTAAAAAAATTACCATGCCGTTGGATGTCAAACTGTACTGCACCAATGATGACTGTTCATAAACGAACAGTCGGAACATTACTGATAGTAACAGGAGAGTGTGAGGACGGTCATAATGGTGCTTTATGGCAGAGTCAGCCCACAATTGGACAGATGCCGACAGGAAACATTCTTTGTTGTTCAGCAATATTATTTAGTGGTAACCAATATAAGAAAATTCAGGAATTATCCAAATATATGGGATTACAGTTCATCAGTAAACAAACTTATTTCAAATATCAAAGGACTTATCTTTTCCCTACTATTGACAAACACTGGAAAATGGAACAGCAATCAATTATAGAGTCAATGAAGGGAAATCCAGTCACCATAACAGGGGACGGGCAATGCGACAGCCCAGGCTTTTCAGCCAAGTACTGCACGTACACTGTTATGGAGGCCAAATCTAGAAAAATTTTGGATTTTAATATTACTCAAGTAACTGAAACCTCATCCTCAGTCGCCATGGAGTCAAAGGCATTCCGACGTTGCTTAGATTTCATAATTGATGAAGGTATAATGCCAGTTGTTGTAGCTACCGACAGACATGTTAGTATTAAAAAAATACTAAGAGAAGAATATAAAAATATTGCCCATCAATATGACATTTGGCATTATTCCAAGAATCTACGGAAAAAAATACATGCTATTAGTAGGAAAAAGTCTTGTTCTGAATTGAGTCCGTGGATTTCTGCCATTGTTAACCATTTGTGGACAGCAAGTATGGTTTGTGATGGAAATGAGGAAAAACTGTTAGAAATTTGGAAGTCATTGCTATATCATATAATTGATATTCATGAATGGGAAGATGGAATACATATTGAAGCTTGCAACCATAACAAACTCAAAGAGGATGAACAAAGGCAGAGAAAATGGTTGACAAAACAATCCAATTCTTTTATCGAACTTCAGAAAATCGTATGCAACCCACAGATCGACAAGGATGCAAAACACTTAAGGCTATTCTGTCACACTGGCAGCTTAGAGGTGTTCCACAGTCTAGTTCTAAAATACCGTCCGAAACGCATTCATTTTCAAATGGATGCAATGGAGGCACGTACCAAACTAGCAATTTTAGCACACAATAACAATGCTATTCGATTGCAAGCAACAGTGAAGTGTGAAACTGAATTCAGTGATTCTTTTGGAGAGCTGCGTTTCACTCCATTTTACCCAAAAAGCAAAAAGGATTGGAAACTTCGACCGGTATATGAGGAGATGAACATGACACATGTTTATAAAATTATGGAAGATGTTATCCGTTTAATCAGAGGTGAAATTAACTCAAGTTGGCAAGCCAGAAATCCTACATTACCAGCAAACATTGCTTCCACTCCTCGACCATGCAAAAAAATTTTATTTCAAAAATTAAGTTCAAGATTTTTTAAATCAAAAAAGTAATTACTTTCTTTACTTGACAAGCCGATGTACTCTCAAAATTGTTAAATTAATGATAATTCGTTCTAATAATTTAAAACAATGTTTTGATTGTAAATAATTGTTCAAATGTTTGCAAGGTGTTCGATATTGATTTTGTTTGGAATACATTTTAAACGTACAATACTCAAATTACAAGATGTTAATAATAAAAAAAAAAAATTGGGTGAATAAATACAATATTAAAATTTTTGAATAAGATTTTTGCATTTATTTTGAAATGAAATAAATGACCTTTTTTTTTATTTTTTAAAAAATTGAAAATAACGTAAATAAACAAACATACATCGCAATACAGAACATATAATTATAACAGTATCTAATAATTTAATTAAATTTAACAATAAAACAAAAAAAAAAATATTATATATTAATATCAAGTGAACTTTCAATAGACATGTGTAACAATCATTTCTCCATTATAAAATAAAAAATTTCGAAATATATAAATAAAATAAATAAAATATATTGTGATTGTTCACATATTCACTTTTAAATATAAAAGAAAAATTAAATAATAAAAATGAAATGTTATCAATTATTTCAATAAAATAAACAATTAAACTTTACAATTGAACATAACGATATAAACATTGTCTAATAACAATTGTTTATAATTAAACACTATTGACTAATACAGCAACATTTCAAGAGCTGGTCCATCTTCATTAGCATAGTGGAATCCCACGTATAGGTTATCCGGTGCTGGGAAAGCTTTTCGTATTGTATTTACAACACAAGAAGGAATCGGTTTCCGATTTTTTGGTCCTAGAAATCCATGAATCCATACAGTGAATCCCCTATAAGAAATTTTTCTACATTCCCTAAAAAAAAAAAAAAAAAAAAATTTTGTTTTATAAAATAAATAATATACATGCATGTACTAATTATTTTATTATTATATATATATATATAAATCTCTCTCTCTCTCTCTCTCTCTCTCTCTATATATATATATATATATATATATATATATATATATATATATATATAGATAGATATATATCAACATATATATATTTTATTAAAGATAATATATTTTTCAATAAATCTCTTGCTTATTTAATCTTATATATAAATATATATATTATACAAAATATATATATATATATTGTTTATATAAAAATATATAAAATCAATAAACATATATAAATATATATATATATATATATATTTATATATGTATATATATATTTATATCTATCTCTCTCTCTCTCTCTCTCTCTCTCTCTCTCTCTCTCTATATATATATATATATATATATATATATATATATATATATAAAAATTTATAGATAAGATGTTCATATTCAGTAATATAAATTATTTATGAAAAAAATTAATTACCTTTCACTAAGTTGAACAAAACCATAAAAATTCATTGGATCATAACTGGATATCATCCCTTTTGTGTGGAAAACATAATCACGACTCGTCAATGTATCTTTAACAAAGGTTGCCTCACAAACACATGATGCTCCATCAGGAATATTTGTAGTTATTATATCCAATTCTCTGCAGCAATATGACTCTATCACACTTGGCATTAGTTCACAATTTCCACACACACACCATGTCATATTTTCAAGCCTATATAAATTTGGATCTTCATTTGGAGTTTGCTGTGAATCAGATTCTGATAGTAAATCCTCAGTGTTTCTTATTGGGTCCCATAAATGAGTCTGGGTAGCATCGAAAAACAAAGGCTCACTGTTTCTTTCTTCCATTAAAATTTGCATCTATTTAAAAAAAAAAAAAAAAAAAATTTTTAAATCAATATAGTTATATAGAATAAAATAGATAACTTATTAAATATAGATCTAATATTTTAAATCTTATTAATTAAGATCCAAAATAAAAATTTATTTCCGAAAAAAATAAAAACTGAATAATTGAAATAAAACAATATTGATTGAATTAAAGGGAAAGTCAAGTACAAAAATAACTTTCCTTTTTCAAATAGGGCATGTAATTTTAAACAACTTTGCAATTTAGTTTTATCAACATTTTTGCTGTGTTCTCTTGGTATTATAGTTGAAAGCAAACCTAGGGAGTCACATATGATAATTTCAAAGCCTTTGAAGGACGCCTCTATTTTATTTATTTTTCACACCAGGGGAGAGCAATCTCATGTAGGCCATATAGATAGCATTGTGATCACGCTCGTGGCTAGTGGCTGACACTGCAGTAATTGGCTAAAATGCAAGTCAATAGATAATAACTAAAAGTCATGTGATTATGTGAGGTCAGACGAGGCTTAGCTAATAGTTAGTCACAAAAGTAAATAATGTATTAAAATAACAGTGTTTGTTTTTCCAAAAGGGGGAATGTGTAATAAAGTGATTATCTATCTTTGTAAAAAAAAAAAAAAAAAATTTGTTGTTGATTATCACTTTAAAGTTAGATATTAAATTTATATATGTATATATGAATACATTAAAAAAAGAATATAAAAAAATTTACATAGATAATAAAATATTAAAATATTTCAATAAATACAGTTTTTTGTAATAAATAAGCTTGTCAGATCATTTAATTTGATTTGCAAAATAAATATGTATAGAAATTAAAAACAATTGAGATATAAAATGTAATATATTTTTGTGAACTTACCATTTGTGATACCTCTGACTCATCCAAATCCCTAAAAGTTCTTGTATATTCTTGTTCATTTGAAGACATTTTTATAATCCTATTAAAAAACATTAACAATGAAAAAATATTTATTAATAAATATATATTAATCAGTAAAATACATATACATATTTATGTATAATTTTAAGATAGACATCTCTATGTATTTTGATAAAAAGACTATTTATATTATTTATAATTGAAATTTATATATACATGTTTATATATATAAATATATTTTATATTTAAATAATTTATGTGTTATTATAATTAGCCTCATACCACTAGTGACATAAACAACAGTCTTATGGCCATACACATGTACCAGTGTTATAAATATGTGGTAACCTATTTATTTTTTATATTATACTGATGATGCTTACACTGAACATATTACCATCCACTATCAGTATAAATCAATTTCACATTATTACTAAAGTATCATTATATGTATATGTTTGTTATATTAGTGTTAACGATAACTCAAATGAAATTAACAGCCATCCAATGTAAATAAAAAAAAATAGGCTCAATGGGATTAAATTATTTGTATATGGGTGTTAATATAAAGCTAAACATACCACTGATCCTATAATCGGACCTATTATGGCTATCAACATGATCAGGTATGACTGTGGTATTATTATATGTATATATATGTTATTATACAGATAAAGATAGCAATGATCAGATAACCATACATACTCAGGTTATCAACATGATACAGTGTAAATGCAGCTTATTTAATTGTAGATGGCTGTTATTATAATGATACATATATCAATGGTCATCTTACAATAACTAATATAGAGATCATCATGATTCTATGTAAATGAACTGTCATTTACTGTTGATTGATGTTATTACTCTGAGATTGATAGCAATGAAACGATAAACAGACATAGGCTGTCTATAATCATGATCCAGTGTAAAGACATTGTCATTATATGTAGATGGATGTTATTATACTGATACAGATAGCAAATACACTATAAGCAGACATCATAGTGCTATCACCTTTATTTATTGTCACAGCAGTGTCATTATGTGTAGAATATATAAATTATACAGTTAAAGATAACATTGAACCTATAATCATACATACTATGGATATCCACATGATACAGTGTCACTGCAGTGTCAATATATGTAGATGGATTACGTGCAAAAGATACAAATACCACTCATGCAATTAGCAGAAATACTATGGCTATTCCCATGATCCAGTGTAACTACAGAGTAATGAGATAATTTAGTTGTCAATGTCTTTTATTATACTAATACATATATAAAAACTTGAATAACCACTCATAATATGGATATCGACATGATACAGTGTCAATGCAGTGTCATTGTTTGTAGATGGGTGTTATTATACTGATGACGATAACATTGATCTCATCATTAGACATAATCGTTATTTATAATTAATTATGTGTCAATGTATTGACGTAAAATTTTGATGGATGTCATTAAAAATAAACAGATACCATTTTTTTTCATTTTAAGAAAAATAATATGGCTATCACCTTTATCCTGTGTCTATGCAATGTCATTGTAGAGGGGTGTTATTATACTGATAAAGATAAAAATGATAATATAACCATACCCATAATCATGTGTGACTACTGTGTCATTAAATGTAAATGGGTGTTAGATTAACAATAAAAATAACATCGATCAGATTACAAGAAATTATTTGTATAAACAATTTTCATTATCTATGCCGTGTCATTACATGTAGATTTTTGTTATTAATCGGATAAAGAAAACAATGATCCCATAAACATAGATAATGATGATCAAACCCATTATCCAGTGTCACTGTTGTGTCGTAATATGTTTTTGGTTTGTAAGATCCTATTACCATGCTTAGTCAGTGAATACACAAGATACTGTATCAATGCATTGTCAAACAATATACATAGATTGGATTACTATGATCCATTTAATAATGATCCAATATCATGACCTACTTTGGGCAGCCCGTAAATCATGTGTCACTTTTATGAGATGATATGTTCAGAAAGTGCCGTGTGAATAATGACATTAGACGCATGCGTGAAATAGAGCGTGCACGCGCAAAGTGGTCTCCGTATTTTAAGGCTTCTTATTGGTTGGTAGTATCGTCGGAAATGAGGAGAATTGCGCATGCGCTAAGAATTATATTGTGAACAGCCTGTCTAGCGACTGGAGAGATGATTGGGCACAGGCAGTGGAGATCAATGTGACGTCACTGTGGGCGGCCGAGTTTACGGAACGGAGACATTATGCATATGAAAAAAACAAGGTAAATTGCTATTTGATGTTTAGATGGAAATTGCACAGGACATTCATATAGAGTATGACTATCTAGATTAGTAATTGAAACCATAGTGAGTTTACCATCCCTTTAATGTCAAATATAATTGTAGATGTTTTTGTTAGTAGGCCAAATACCATGCTCCTCATTGTGTACATGAATGTGTGACATTAAAGGATGTTATATCTCAGATACATATCATACTGGTGTGTGGGATGTTACTCATCAGCATGAGGTGCTGTGGTTGCAACCACTGCTGTGATACTCAGGGAGCTGCATATCATCTCCTGCCAGACGTTGTATTCTGCTTCCAAGGGTGGACCACCACCTGTTCCCCTCTGGTGCATGGCTTCCTGCCCCATCTTCTCTTTCACCCGCCTCTTGCAATAGTTCCACATTTTTTTAAGTCCCTCGACATTCCTCCTCTGCGGGGCCACACTGTTTACAGCCTCCTCTACCACCAACCATGCTTCATTACGCCTTCGGGCAACGCCTTTGCCCTTCTCCTGGCCAAAGAGGGCACTGTGGTTGTCCATGATGGCCTGGACTAGCGCACCATTCTCATCAAATGAGAAGTTTGGGCATCTCATGCGCTCCTCCTCTGTGGCCACCTGGCTTCCTCCCTGGGATGTCCCTGGTGTGGGTTCCTGCCTATCCTCTCCCTCCTCCCCCCTTCTGTCCCGATGTGCACCCTCTGTCCCTCTTCTAAGTGTGCCTGGTCTCTGGGCATCTCCCCTCCCATCATCCCTTCTAACTCTCCCTCTCCCCACTCCACTAACTCCCTGACGGGTACCCCGCTGCTCCTCCTGTCCGCTACAATACTCCTCCCTGCAACTCCACTCCCCTCCTTCCCTCCGCGCTACCTCTCCCTGCCATCCTCAAACTACTCACACTCACTCCCAGTTCAATCACAACCAAACACTCAGCCTATCACACTGTAAAATTGAAATAAAATGTGTGAGGTGTTAGAAAAAAAAGTGTTGTGTATTTTGTATATGTATGTATGCAATATGTGTGCAATATGTAAAAATAAGTGTAAGTAAATGTACAAGCTTACCCAAACAACAGTCCGACTTAACTAACTATTATGCTGCGCCTCTCTCACTACTCTTACTAATCCTAAACTCACTGTAGTGTGCTGTAGCTCAACAAACCATCCAAACACACTGAAGAAAATGGCGGCTGCGCATGGGTTTATATATGACTTTTGAAAAGTGTAATTATGTTGCGCAGTTTTAGATGGAGTATCAGGTAATTTTTACGAGTCTTAGCCAAATTTGCATAAAACTACACTTTATTGAGACTTTACGTGAACAAAAGACTGGCGTAAGTACTTGCGACGACTAAAATGTTTATTTGCGCACTTTTTGGAACAACACCAGTTTGTCCTACTTACGCTACTTTAGCATCTGACGGCGGCATATATTGGATAGCCCGATGTGCGAGGTGAAATTACGGGCGGCGCGGGTTCCCTCGCTTGCGCCGAAAACGACGCCGTATATCGGATCGCGCCCCAAATTGCTAGTGAAAACTATCAACGGGTTAACAGCAGAGAACTGCAGACCACAAATCATTGTTGAAACAAATAAAGCATACCATTATCACAAACCACTTAATATATATATGCTCTAAACAAATATAATATCAAGCAAGGGTTTTTATACTCTTATGCAAAATCTGATGTACTAAATAAACACAATATTAAGTGAGTGGCTATATATTTCTGTGCAGAAACCTATGCATAAAACTTATTTAATCTGACAAAACACTTCTTAAGAGTAGCACCACATTATTAGTGCAAACCAACAACTGACTAACAGTAGAAAACAGCAGATTATAAATTATTGCAGAAACAAACAAAATATGTTATTATCATAAACCACTCAGCATATATGTGAACAGGGTGAACTGATGTTTAACAAAGGATTTACAACCATATATACTATGGACTGCAATTAAAGAAACATGGTCTGATGTTCAACAAACAATTTTTGTAATAACTGCTGTCAAAATAAACAAAGTGTATTATAACATATGAATAGGAAAATCTTTATTTCAAGTGACATTGGTAGATGTTTAACAAAGGATTACGAATTACAGAAACATGGTCTGATGTTCAACAAACGATTTCTGTAATAACTGCTGTCAAAATAAACAAAGTGCACTACAACTTATGATTTATATTTATACACGCAAATTAAAGGAACATGTCACCCACATTTTTTTCTTTTATGATTTAGAAAGAGAATGCACTTTTAAACATCTTTCTAATTTACTTATATTATCTAATTTGTTTTATTTTCTTGATATTCTTTGATGAAAAGCATATCTAGATATGCTCACTAGCTGCTGATTGGTTGCTGCACATAGACGCATCGTGTGATTGGCTCACCATGTGCATTGCTTTTTCTTAAACTAAGGATATTTAAAAAATGAAGCAAAATAAATAATGGAAGTAAATTGTAATGTTGTTTAAATCTCTATTCTCTATCTGAATCATGAAAGAAAGATTTTGGGCTTAGTGGCCCTTTAATATATAAAATTACATAGTATTTGAGACCAATTAATAAAGTTATATAATTAACCCACTTTTTACCGCTACTTTAGGCACCAAAATATCAGTATTAAATCATAGGACTATACTACCTAATATAGATCCAATTATAATAGCTGATATATGGTAAACCTTGAAGCTATCCAAAATTTGTGATCCATTACTTCCACTCTCTGAATAAGCATTTAATCTATAACTCAAGACATTATTCCAATAAGAAGCCATATTATTGCTTGTGTTTTTAATTAAATTTCTTTCCCGCATATTTTTAGCAGTTTTTTAAGAATAACAGTTAAGTTTTAAAATAAGATATTTTGACTCTGTTTCTTTATACATCTGAATAAAATAGTAAAAACTCAGTCTCAAGAATTAGCAATGAATAACAACATATCCAAATATAGCTCTTGAGTGCTATAGATGTACTCGCTCAGTGGTTATCTTTATAGCCACTACTAATCTGTAAACAGTAATTTTATCTCTCATTTGATATGTTTTTACTGTATTTTTTAGGCATAAATTAATACATTGTTTGATCTGTATTTATAGGGATGTCTGTTTTTATATATAAAATAGATATGTATAATGTCTCATTAACAAGAAAGATGGTATGGTATTGTTTTATTGTTCAACAAAGAAACCAAGCTATTCAATAGGCATGTGCATTCATTTTGTTATGAATGCTAATTTGGTAACTAAACATGGATATTCATTTTGTTTTCACAAAATGAACCTCTGAATGAATGCACCGTAAAATGAAAAGAAATACAGACAAAATTCAGCTTTATTCATTTGTTTTCTTTAAATTACCTGAGGGGTTTAAAATACCTGGAGAACCACGCTAATCCAACTCAGAGTCCCGGGCTGCGCTGATAGGAGAGTTAGATATCACTAAACCTCCTATTAGCGTGGCCCTGGGCTCTGTAAAGAAGGGTCGGGATTCGTGGCTCTCCAGTGCGCTAAAGGTAAGTATTTAATGCTATGGATGAACTTTTACACCTGTAGCAAAGGAACATTTACATTTGTTTACCAAAAACAAATGGACGAATAGAGATTTTCCCCGAATATCCAGTATTTGTTTAGTTCAACACAAAGCGAATACCGAAAAGCACGGACACCAAATATTTGAAAAACAAGATTTGTAGAATATTCGGAACAAAAGATTCAGCTGAACTAAATTGGTTTCCTTTACATACCTCTACTATTCAATAATTCCTTTGGATTCTCCCACATTTCACAAATAATAGAATATAATCATGCAAAGCTTTAAACTACAGATATTTTATTACCTCCCAAGGTACTTTCTCATCTGGGACAGGAAAACGGATGACATTAGAATCAGGGTAACGAATATTCCTGGCATTGATGTGACACTGAATTCTGATGGATTCATCCTTATCACCCAAGTCTATATCTTCAATTAACTTATTGGATACTATCAGAAGAGAACCATAGACATATTATATAATGTACAAATATAATTTTTGATCTGGTTAATAAACATAACTGACAATTGGTATACATTTTAGAATGGCTATCACTATAAATTTAATTAATTAAAGGGACATGTTAACCAAACTGTTTAAAAAAGATGCAGCATGTCTGTAAAAAGCTGACAGGAAAATATCACCTTATGTAAACAAAAAAAAGGAAGGAAGAAATTTTACCTCAAAATGTTCTCAGTAGCTACATGCTATTGTAAAGGGACTTAAAGCACCCAATCAATATATTTGTCCCAGGACTCACAAAGGTTAGTGTATGTGGCATGTGCAGACAGTCACTATATTTCTCTTCTCAGTATAAGGAGTTTACTGTTGAATCCTGTAAAATTATGGTAAAATCCCACAAGATAATGCATCTGATGTAATGTATAGCTGCTCACAGCGCTTTTACTCTGGAGAGCAGAAGAACTTTTGAGGTAGAATATCTTCCTTGTTTTACATAGACATGCTCATGTAATATTTTCTAGTTAGCTTTTTAAAGCGATGCTGCACCATATTTTCATATTATTAACATGTCATCAACCATGAGGGTTTATTTGCATTTACCCCAATATATATTTGGAGTATCACTGAGGGGCCCAGGACTATTCATTATCATGGCGAGATACTGATATCCTGGAAGATCCATGAGCTGCTTGGGTCTCATTGTTACATATCAACAATAAAATCTTATTGCCATATTGGTCAATGAGATGAACAACTGAGTATCATTTGGAACTCACCTATTCATATGTAGAATTAGGTCTAGTTGCAATGACCCCATATGCTCATTGCTAAGTGAACTTAAGGGGAAATTGAAAGCCCTTTTAGTATATTGTTTGGGATTCTGAGCTATCAGGAAACAACTTGTATTTACACAATGCATAAGCGCGCTTTAAGAAAGTGATTGCTGCTACAGTAGTAGCAGTTGCATTTGGTATGTTGGGACAATAGTTTACAAATAGAAATGTAATAATAGAAGCATAATATCTAGTAAAACAGGATTTTTTTATCTAGACTATAGAATGTGGTATCTTTATTTAGCTAAAGCGGAAGAAAACAATCTATAAATAACTGTTACTACAAAAATAGAAGTACAAATTCATCATACTTTAATAAAGCTTATTTTTACGATTACTTTAACTGTTGGCACTATTTCTATGACATACCAATAACGGGAGCAGATTCTCTCGATCCAAAACCATTTTCCAGGAGTGTGTTGACAATCCAGTTTAAGGCTTTAGCAGACCTAAGGGCCTAGTAAAAAAAAGAGTTTAAATATATCTAATATATTTATTTTTACTGCTCATTCAAATAACATTCAAATTACATTTTTTTATTAGAACACTGCGCCCCATTCCGACTCCATATTGAGCTCAGGTGCTTTTTGGCTTCCTTTTATATGGAACATTATGGGGTTGATCACAATCCTTAGGAAAAACCTTATCTAATAGTTTTCAACAGAAAACCATAATTAAAGTTTAAACAATAACTTTTACTTAATGTTAGCTCAAAATGAAATATGTGCACACGTGTTCTTATATAATACAAAATGCACATTTTGCACGGCTCTTTTAAATTAATTTACTAAAAAAAATTAATATAGCAGCACCACTAATTAATATAAAAAGATTATTTTATTAAGCCATCATAAAACAGACTGTTTTATGATG
This sequence comes from Bombina bombina, assembly GCF_027579735.1. Taxonomy (NCBI): domain Eukaryota; kingdom Metazoa; phylum Chordata; class Amphibia; order Anura; family Bombinatoridae; genus Bombina; species Bombina bombina. The sequence goes on from NC_069499.1 coordinate 507,070,393, forward strand.
GCTTAATAAAATAATCTTTTTATATTAATTGGTGGTGCTGCTATATTAATTTTGTTTAGATATTTTTTCAGACCAAGGTGCTGGTCTGTTAGCTTGCACACCTGCAAAGATTTGCAACCCCAGGGGTGGGGGTTATCTTGGTGCTTGTTCATATTGGACATACTTAAATGAATTTAGTAGTGCTCCAGAATCCAGGCAGACGTGTGGTGGCACCGATAGGGAACTACTAATGACGTTGATGTAAACAGTGAATCAGAACTCTCTGTTTAATTGGATAGCTGCTAGCAAGTGCTTTGCTTATCTGCAAGGTATAGAGCGGGTGGGGCTGCTCTATACTACACTAGACTACAACAAATAGAAGCGTTAATGTGAGGAATATGGGGCAAGCCACTCCTAATAAGGATCTCCCTAATGATCTCTAGAAATGAGAAGTGAAAAAGGAATAGTGTATAGGAGGGTGCTAAGAGCAATCCCCTAAAATAACAATATAACAATAACAATATAGAAACAGAAGTAAAATGGAAATATTTATTTATTAAAGAGCATAAAATAAAAAAGCATAAATATGGGGCGTCTCCCAGAGCTATCCTAGTTGTAATTAATCAGTGAAGCATGCAAAATAAGTTCTGTATAAGAAACAATACAAAAAGTATATCTAAGGCAGTTAAAATTCTAAAATGTGTACGTGCATATAAAAACAGATCAAGCTAATATCCAAATAACCACCAAAGGGAGAATGTTCATAATATGCAGTATACCAGAATTCAAAGTGTCTGAAGCTACACTCGGTTTTGGCGAGCGTTACAGTTCATATATAGGTATATAGATACAATGATTTCCCAAATTGCTAGAATCTTGAAAACAGTCCGTAGTTCCACACAAGCCACACGTTAGCTATTCCTTTTTAACAGCACAAAGATGGCACAAAGGGATGGCACATGCTGATTTTTAGAATGTTTCTATTACTATCACTTTAAACTGTATAGAGATTTTTGCAGATAAATATTTAATACATTTTTCTAAAGGACTGTGATTGACCCCTAGGTTTCTAACCCTCTATAAGACATATATGGTTTTTCTCAAGGAGTTTCCACAGACCTTTATGGAAGCAAGATACACATGGTAAATTCAACAGTAAACTATGGCGGCTAATTGATTTAGTATTGATGATGATTATACTATAGGTTTGTACACAATCCTGTAGAAATGTTGACAAAATTATTTATCTACAAAACTCCCCATAGATTTGAATGGGGACATACTGTAGAAAATCTTTAGATAAAGTTTTCTAAATGATTGTGATCGACCCCTTTTATTAGTTCATGGCATACGCTCAGTTAACATTGAGCTGCTAAGTTTTCTAATAAACATTTTTAGCATCTAAACTTAAATTTGATTTAAGCAACATTTTTAAATGCAACTAAAAACCAATTGTGGGCTAGATTATTTAGCGCTCTTGCTAGAGTAATTCTTCCCATAGACTTCAATGGAGGATAGAAGAAAAAAACTAAAACTTATTGCTCGTGCGCTAACCCAACATGAGTTATTAATATTTCCCATTCCAATGTTCTTCACATACAGGGGTATGTTATTTTTAGTTTAAATACATATTTGTATATATATCTATGTTACCTATACCTGTCTATCTATTGCTATAGAATGTCAGGCCGCGCCGCACTAGACGTTGCTAGGGGAGCGGCGTCTCCTTACCTGCTCGTTGACAGGGGATGTGTCGGGCCCGGATGCATGCTGCGCTGATGTCATTCATCGCCCCACGCTCCTGATGCCGGTCAGACGTCTGTTGCGCGAACCCTGCACCTATGTAAGTTCTACTACAATGATCTGTCACTGCCCAAGAATAGGTGTTACTTTGTGTGCTCCTGGGTGTGACAGATCGTTGTATCAATTTGCCTATTTTGTGTATGATCCCTGCCTGTCTGACTACTCTGCCTGCTTTACCCCTTAACTACTGGATTGATATACTGCTGCTGCTGAACCCTGCCTGTCTGACTACTCTACCTGCTATACCCCTTAATTACTGGATTGATATACTGCTGCTGAACCCTGCCTGTCTGACTACTCTGCTTATTAACCCCTGTTGTTCTGGATTGCCTCTTTGTTGCTGAACCCTGCCTGCCTGACCACTCTAGTGGTGTGCCCTTGGACTGCTTTGCTGTTGCCAAACCCTGCCTGCCTGACCATTCCAGTGGTTTGTCCTTGGACTGCTCTGCCGTTGCCACTGGGGACTGTCCTGCCTGTGGTGAGTGCCACCTTCCTCATCTTACTAACTTTCTCTGCTCTGGGATATTCCCTATCATTCCGGCTCAACGCCGGGATAAAAACACTACTGGCCGAATTCAGGCTGATAGAGGAGTATCCCACGACCATTACATAGAATAGGTATAGATATATATTTTACATTAACAATATCAGATATATTTAGAAATATATATTTAATAATAAAACTTAAAAATAATTCTATTTGAAGAACATAGGAATATAAAATTTGTGTAACACACATAGGTTTTCACAATGTAGGTCTAACGCAGTGTTGTGTTAGCGAACATGAATAATTTGTTATCTTAAATTGAAATATTAAGTCTGAAATATTGTAAAAAATATTTATAATAATTATTAATAATAGATAACATTATATATATATATATATATATATATATATATATATATATATAGACTCCTGTCGGGTCTACCTTAATCATGAATAAAAAAGTTGACTTTAATGTCCCTTTAATATGTGAGTTGAGCATTGGGGAAAACATAACCTTACATATCAGTGGCAAGACAAGATTTGTAGCTGGAAAGGCCAAAATGGATTTTGCTGATGAATTAGATAAATAAAATAAAAACATTCAAAAACTGTTGCAAAATAATAGGTTGATTAAACTACCATTATGTATGGTACTTCATGTAAAGTTACAAAGGCAGAGAAGAAAAATCATCTTTTGAGTAACCTTACAACATATATGTAATTATATTAAGACATTCTGTAGCATCTCAGATAGAGTAAATATAAGTTTAAATAATTGCTGCTAAACTCATAATGACTATAAAACAATGGTTAAAATAATAACAAACTACCACAGCCCATAGATAATTGCATACCAAGTGAATTTACAAAATCAAAATTATTTCCCCAAAAATTCTCTAGTTTATAGAACTTCCATTAAATGATTCACCTATTTTGTTAGATGTTCAAATGAAAATTTTTTCCTACAGTATCACAGTTATGAGAATGCCGTGCAATGCACCAGTTTTCTCTTAGTGGCATTATAGCATAATTACCCAAAGAACCTGTACTATATGCTAGGCATGGGCATTGGATGCTTTGTTAGCATCCGAATGCGGAGGAAAGAAGGAATCCAGCTCCGAAAAGAGCCGAACAACATGAATGCCCAAGTCTTTGCTACAGGAACTACAAAACATATATTGATTTGTCTAATTGCTGAAAAGGGTTAAGTTTTACCAATAGTTACCACATTTAAAAATGGTACCACAAGTTTTAATTAAACAGAAACTCTTATAAACATCTCAATAAAACATCTATATAATTATACATTAATAAATACAGTTAGATTCCTGGGTCGGTTCAACATAATTACATTAACTTCTAATAACAGATCACCTGTTCTTCTAAGAAGACCAGTCTGTTCTCCATGGATCCAGTTCTCTTTGCTTGATCCAGTTCCAACAGGTCAATGACTGTATTCATTCTAAAACAGTAATAACAGTTAAAAGTTTACATCTTCAGAGGTCCTAAGTGTGCTTTGAATTGGATCCTTTGTCCTGCAGTCCCAACCTTCTAATCTGAATATTAAAAAAATAAAAATAGAAAAAAAAATCTAGAGACATGAATGTTGGTGCATTTGGCAGTGAAGAGTGTGCAGATGTCATAAGAATAATATTGTAGCAATGTCTGCAAAAATGTCATGAAAAGGAGCTAAATTTCAAGCAAGGATACCAAAACAAACAAGTAAATAGAAGTATATTAGAACGTTTTTTTTTCTGACTTATGTCCAATTAAACAGGAGTTCTAGCTTAAAACTTAAAGATGCCTACATGTTGGGAAGTAAGAATATTTCTCATATATATATATTTATATATATATATATATATATATATATATATATATATATATATATATATATATATATATATGAGAAATTAAAGACATATTTAACTAATATTGAAAGATCACAGTTTAAAATTTAAAAATATTTTTTACATGTTTAGAAGCTGGTTGATTTTAACAATGATAGGAATTCATCTTTAGGGACATCCTGTCACTCTCTCTATTGAACAGTGATATACTCTACAAGCACTGGAACATTCAATAAAAAAGCTGGATTCTGTAAAAAAAAAAAAAAAATCTAAAATGTCCTCATTTAGATTAACAAAGAGAACATTATGTTAAAGTCCCTTTAAATCAAATCATGTTTTGTTAAAGGGACACCTTGTAATTACAAGACATTTGTATCATCTTGCCATAGAATACCTTGGAAATGGGACATCCTAAAACATTTAATGTGAAAATGGCTTAATGTAGCTTAATGAGTAAAAAAGTGGCCAAATGTTAATCAATTGCTGCATAATTTTGCACAACCCAAGATTTCCACTATCCAAGCCTATCCTAGAAGTTTCATGGATTTTGGAATTCCACAAGGCAAATGAGTGACATTACGCTTGTTTTTTGGGGAGCTTAATGTGGCTTAACGTACAAAATTGAACTTAGATGTTAACCAATTTCCCCCAAACTTACCATAATACATTAATCTATCGATTCAAACATATCCTGAAAATTTCAGGATATTTGATAAAACATACCAAAAGTTATACACATTTAACTATTTTTTTACAATCCTAAAACATTATCGCCTAGATTTAGAGTTTGGCGGTAGCCGTCAAAACCAGCGTTAGGGGGTCCTAACGCTGGTTTTTACCGCCCGCTGGTATTTAGAGTCAGTCATTAAAGGGTCTAACGCTCACTTTGCAGCCGCAACTTTTCCATACCGCAGATCCCCCTACGCCAATTGCGTATCCTATCTTTTCAATGGGATCTTTCTAACGCCGGTATTTAGAGTCGTGGCTGAAGTGAGCTTTAGAAATCTAATGACTAAACTCCAGCCGCAGAAAAAAACAGGAGTTAAGAGCTTTATGGGCTAACGCCGGTTCATAAAGCTCTTAACTACTGTGCTCTAAAGTACACTAAAACCCATAAACTACATATGTACCCCTAAACCGAGGTCCCCCCACATCGCCGCCACTATTATAAAATTTTTTAACCCCTAATCTGCCGACCGCACACCGCCGCCACCTACGTTATACTTATGTACCCCTAATCTGCTGCCCCTAACACCGCCGACCCCTATATTATATTTATTAACCTATAATCTGCCCCCCTCAACATCGACACCTACCTACACTTATTAACCCCTAATCTGCCGACCGGACCTCACCGCTACTCTAATAAATGTATTAACCCCTAAAGCTAAGTCTAACCCTAACACTAACACCCCCCTAAGTTAAATATAATTTAAATCTAACGAAATAAATTAACTCTTATTAAATAAATTATTCCTATTTAAAGCTAAATACTTACCTGTGGTGGGTTGTAATGTTGGGGGGGGTATTGTATGTTTTTTTTTTCTCCAGGCAAAAGAGCTGAATTCTTTGGGGCATCCCCCGCAAATGGCCCTTTTAAGGGCTGGTAAGGTAAAAGAGCTTTTCTATTTTAATTTTAGAATAGGGTAGGGCATTTTTTTATTTTGGGGGTCTTTGTTATTTTATTAGGGGGCTTAGAGTAGGTGTAATTAGTTTAAAATTGTTGTAATATTTTTCTAATGTTTGTAAATATTTTTTTATTTTTTGTAACTTAGTTCTTTTTTATTTTTTGTACTTTAGTTAGTTTATTTAATTGTATTTATTTGTAGGTATTTTATTTAATTTATTTATTGATAGTGTAGTGTTAGGTTTAATTGTAGATAATTGTAGGTATTTTATTTAATTAATTTATTGCTAGTGTAGTGTTAGGTTTAATTGTAACTTAGGTTAGGATTTATTTTACAGGTAATTTTGTAATTATTTTAACTAGGTAGCTATTAAATAGTTATTAACTATTTAATAGCTATTGTACCTGGTTAAAATAAATACAAAGTTGCCTGTAAAATAAATATAAATCCTAAAATAGCTACAATATAATTATTCGTTATATTGTAGCTATATTAGGGTTTATTTTACAGGTAAGTATTTAGCTTTAAATAGGAATAATTTATTTAATAAGAGTTAATTTATTTCGTTAGATTTAAATTATATTTAACTTAGGGGGGTGTTAGGGTTAGGGTTAGACTTAGCTTTAGGGGTTAAAAAATTTATTAGAGTAGCGGTGAGGTCTGGTCGGCAGATTAGGGGTTAATAATTGTAGGTAGGTGGAGGCGACGTTGTGGGGGGCAGATTAGGGGTTAATAAATATAATATAGGGGTCGGCGGTGTTAGGCGCAGCAGATTAGGGGTACATAGGGATAACGTAGGTTGCGGCGGTGTACAGAGCGGCAGATTAGGGGTTAATAATAATATGCAGGGGTCAGCGATAGCGGGGGCAGCAGATTAGGGGTTAATAAGTGTAAGGTTAGGGGTGTTTAGTCTCGGGGTACATGTTAGAGTGTTAGGTGCAGACTTAGGCAGTGTTTCCCCATAGGAAACAATGGGGCTGCGTTAGGAGCTTAACGCTGCTTTTTTGCAGGTGTTAGGTTTCTTTTCAGCTCAAACTGACCCATTTTTTCCTATGGGGGAATCGTGCACGAGCACGTTTTTGAAGCTGGCCACGTCCGCAAGCACCGCTGGTATCGAGAGTTGCAGTGGCGGTAAATTATGCTCTACGCTCCCTTTTTGGAGCCTAACGCACTGAAAACGCAGCCATTCTGTGAACTCTAAATACCAGCGGTATTTAAAAGGTGCGGGGGAAAAAAAGCATGCGTTAGCTACGCGGGCCGTTACCGACAAAACTCTAAATCTAGGCGTTAATGTGAGAAGCTTATTGTAAAAAGAGCTTAATGTACAAAATTCACCTAAACATCAATCAATTGCCTTGAAACTTGGCACAAACTCTGTTTGTCACTTTCCAAACATATCCTAGAAGTTTTATGGTATTTGGTTTCCCACAAGGCAAATGAGTGACATTAAGCTTGTTTTTTGGGGAGCTTAATGTGGCTTAACATACAAAATTGAAGTTAGATCTTAATCAATTTCCCACAAACTTCTCACAATACATTAATCTATCTATTCAAACATATTCTGAAAATTTCAGGAAATTTGATAAAGCATACCAAAAGTTATTCACATTTAACAATTTTTTTACAATCCTAAAACATTTAATGTGAGCAGCTTAATGTAAAAAGAGCTTAATGTACAAAAATTCACCACAACTTCAATCAATTGCCTTGAAACTTGGCACAAACTCAGTTTTTTACTTTCCAAACATATCCTAGAAGTTTCATGGATTTTGGTGTCCCACAAGGCAAATGAGTATCATTAAGCTTGTTTTTTGGGGAGCTTAATGTGGCTTAATGAGTAAAAAAGTGGCCAAATGTTAATCAATTGCTGCATAATTTTGCACAACCCAAGATTTCCACTATCCAAGCCTATCCTAGCAGTTTAATGGATTTTGGTTTTCCACAAGGCAAATGAGTGACATTAAGCTTGTTTTTGGGGAGCTTAATGTGGCTTAACGTACAAAATTGAACTTAGATGTTAACCAATTTCCCTCAAACTTACCTTCCCTCAAACATATTCTGAAAATTTCAGGAAATTTGATAAAACATACCAAAATTTATTCACATTTAACTATTTTTTCACTATCCTAAAGCTTTTAATGTGAGCAGCTTAATGTAAAAAGAGCTTAATGTACCAAAATTCACCTAAACATCGATCAATTGCCTTGAAACTTGGCACAAACTCAGTTTGTCACTTTCCAAACCTATGCTAGAAGTTTCATGGTATTTGGTTTCCCACAAGGCAAATGAGTGACATTAAGCTTGTTTTTTGGGGAGCTTAATGTGGCTTAATGTACAAAATTGGACTTAGATGTTAACCAATTTCCCCCAAACTTCCCACAATACATTAATCTATTGATTCAAACATATTCTTACAATTTCTGGAAACTTGATAAAGCATACCAAAAGTTATTCGCATTTAACTATTTTTTTACAATCCTAAAACATTTAATGTAAGCAGCTTAATGTAAAAAGAGCTTAATGTACCAGAATTGCCTTGAAACTTGGCACAAACCCAGTTTGTCGCTTTCCAAACCTATCCTAGAAGTTTCATGGATTTTGGTTTCCTACAAGGCAAATTAGTGACATTAAGCTTGTTTTTTGGGGAGCTTAATGTGGCTTAACGTACTAAATTGAACTTAAAGGTTAACCAATTTCCCCCAAACTTATCACAATACATTATTCTATCTATTCAAACATATTCTGAAAATTTCAGTAAATTTGATAAAACATTCCAAAAGTTATTCGCATTTAACATTTATTTTACAATCCTAAAACATTTAATGTAAGCAGCTTAATGTAAAAAGAGTTTAATGTACCAAAATTCACCTAAACTTCAATCAATTGCCTTGAAACTTGGCACAAACTCAGTTTGTTACTTTCCAAGAAGATTCATGGATTTTCCCACAAGGCAAATGAGTGACATTAAGCTTGCTTTTTGGGGAGCTTAATGTGGCTTAATGTACAAAATTTAACTTAGATGTTAACCAATTTCCCCCAAACGTCCCACAATATATTAATCTATCTATTCAAACATATTCTAAAATTTTCAGGACATTTGATAAAACATACCAAAAGTCATTTACATTTACAGTTTTTTACAATCGTAAAACATATGGGGGCTTATTTATCAAAGCATCAATATCGGTGCGTTTGCAGGCGTCAATATGCTCGCCAGACATCGCTGCCGCGGATCCACATACAATGCTATTATTTATAAAAAAAACGTCAAAAACACATGCGTCAAGTATATATACTGTATATAAATAAAAAGAGAGAAGCGCTCAACCTGAGAACGAACAATAGCATAATAGCTTGTTCTATGGCTAGTTACCACCCAAGAAGCAGCCTTTTTTTGCCCAACATGAGCCTTTCACAGAGAAGAACTTTCCTGAAGCATATCAGTCTGATCCTGACTTCACAGTACAGTCCAGCCCCGAAGTACCAGGCAATCCCTCTCTGAACGAGAGATACAGCAAAACCCCAGAAGTACGTTTCGGCCTATTGTGGGCCTCGTCAGTGAGGTGCAGCCATATCCCTCTAGGCACACTGAGCAACGGGTCCATGTCTGGATTCCCGCATCACACATAAGGAGACTTTCCCAAGTGTCATAATTTGCATATATATATTTATATATATATTTATGTGTGTGTTATGTCAGAAATCTTTTGCAAACATATTTACATGTCCCTAAATTCCTTTTTTTGTTCTAAACAATGTTATCTTTCATTTCTCTGTGTTTATTTATACCAATATATATATATAGTGTAAATGTATTATTATTCTGAGCAGGAATAATTGTGAATATAACATGTCATCAGGGTATCATATGTATTTATTTACAATCAATGGATATTTTAAGAGCTGGTAACAGAAAAAAGCAGGAAGCTCACCAAAATGCCAAAGTAGATTCTTTTATTCTTAGAAAAGCAGAGTCAAACGTTTCGGGGTAATATGCCCCTTAATCATGTGTACAATAACAATACAGACACACCTGTTTAAATAGCTTACCTGGGTTTTAACCCTTACAGTCTTTCTTACAGCACAGCATTTATGCAATAGCGCCATCTAGCGACCTCCCAAAGGTGTAATCTGATAAAATTAAAAACAAACACCTGTGCTATATGTTCTGCCCAAGATTCATAAGTCCTTGACTGCTCCACCAGGGCGTCCCATTGTTGCTGGCACTAACTCTGTTTTTTCAAATATTTCCATATTTTTGGATAGTCTTAAGGCCACTGGTGGAGCAGTCAAGTACTTTTATTAAGGACACCACTGATTTTTTGGTTAAACTCAGTAACTTGCAACTCCAGACTGATAAATTTATTCTTTTCAGTCTGGATATTGCAAGTTTGTATACGTCAATTACTCATGAGAGTGGCCTAGGAGCTGTCCAACATGCTTTGCTCACTGCTGGTTTACATTCACAATTACAGGTTGAATTTATTTTGCAACTGTTGGAGTTAATTCTCTACAATAGTTACTTCCTCTTTGAAGATTTATTTTATTTACAGTTGCAGGGTACAGCAATGGGCTCCAACGTCACCCCAAATTATGCCAACATTTTTATGAACCTCTTTGAGGAGAAATTTGTTTTTGAAAGTGCCCTATTTTGTCGATGTGGCACCACCTGGTGGCACTACATCAATGATATTTTTGGGGTTTGGCTGGGCGACGTTGGAGCTCTTGAGCTGTTTGTTGCTGAGTTTAACAATTCAACCAGCAACATTAAATTCACTCTGACCTTTAGTGAATGTTCTATTGATTTTTTGGATGTGACAGTGATCAAGGATGGACACAATTTCAAAACTGATATTTTCAGGAAGGAGACAGATAGAAATAACTTATTGGTGTATGATAGTGCCCATCATCCTTCCTTGATCAAGTCACTACCCAAGAGTCAATTACTTAGAGTGAAACGGATTGTCACAGAGGAATCTAAGGTTCCCATTAGATTGTCTGAAATGGGTGAGAAATTTTTACAACGTGGCTACCCGTCTTATAAGGGCCAATAATGGTTCTGCTAAAACTGAAACACAAAAGTTTATTACCAAGAAAAATTTAGGATGCTTCCCTTGCCTTGGTTGCAGTAACTGCAGTTCCATTGTGAAAAGTCCTTATTTTTTACACCCACATAGTGGATACAAATTTTATTACAGGGACTATTTCACTTGTAATAGCAGTTACGTTATTTACATTATCAAATGCCCATGTGGGAAGGCCTACATTGGTGAGTCCTCTAGGAGGGTACGTGACTGTATAACAGAGCATAAGAGCAATATCAGGTGTGGTAAACTAACAGCTCCTGTTGCTTATCATTTTATAGCAGCTGGACATCACATTAGCCAACTTCGGTTCCAGGTGATTGAACAGATCAAGGTCCCCAAAAGGGGTGGTAACAGAGACATTTTACTCAAACAACGAGAATACTTTTGGATTTTCCACCTTGATACCCTGGAACCGAAGGGGTTAAATAGAGAAAAAGATTGGTCAGCATTTTATTGATAATCTATACATATTCTGTGATAAATTATTTTCAGTTCTGTTAGAGCCATTTTTTCTGTGGATAGACTATGCAACTATTTTATTTAAATCTGCAAATACTGATAGGTTAGATGGTAAATTTAGTATTTAATTAAGGCTTCATAGCTGTTTGTTTTTAATTTTATCAGATTACACCTTTGGGAGGTCGCTAGATGGCGCTATTGCATAAATGCTGTGCTGTAAGAAAGACTGTAAGGGTTAAAACCCAGGTAAGCTATTTAAACAGGTGTGTCTGTATTGTTATTGTACACATGATTAAGGGGCATATTACCCCAAAACGTCGTGGTGGCTGTTTGACTCTGCTTTTCAAAGAATAAAAGAATCTACTTTGGCATTTTGGCGAGCTTCCTACTTTTTTCTGTTAATATCTTATTGGAGTTTGATAGTAACTCCTTGGGGCTCTTACCATTGGTGTTTGTGCTGGATATTGCTAGACTGTGTATTTTAAGAGCTGGGCCAGTTTTCTCTCTGTACCTGTGTAACCCCTCGGGATTGCAATCTAGTTTTAAAAACCACCCCTACACAGGTGTTATAAAATCGGCTGGCATATAAGATGACATTTCTTAATGAAAATGAAATTCAAGAGAAGGAAGAAATACACTAAAAATAGCATGACAGTAAAGAGTGGATTTTAATTTCTGCTGTATCTGAATCATGACAGTTTAATGTTAGGTGGACTATCCCTTTGAACTATCAGCTTACGATTATATTGAATCAAACATCATTTAAATTTTAAAATCATTGTCTAAAATATTACATTGTGTGTCCTAATGTCAGCATCAATTTTTATCTTTAATACTAATTACACATATACATACTTTCAAAGTATAATACACAATGTAACAGATAGCACTTACAAGTTCTGATGGGTGATCAATGACACAAGTATCGAGCAATTTTATTCGTTAGTGATACTATACAATGTATATTTAAATTTGATTAGCTGATGTCATAAATCATGTGATTATGCATATCCCTATCAAAAGTGGTGGAAAAAGTAACTAGTGTGTGGGTTCTCTAGGAGTATTGCGTCATATTTGGTGCAAAAAGTGTTGCATCAAATTTGGTGCGAAGTGGTGAGTGGGACTTGTATTAGATGCCTTAAACATGGTGTATATAGATTTATCCAAAAAACTAAAAAAAACAACTAAAAAGGAATTTAGCTATATTATGTTATGTATTTATTTAATTTTTATCTTTACATCTACTAGTGCACCAAGTTTGGAGCAATAATATTGTCCTCTGGCTTTGTAATAATAGACAAAGATGTAACATAATCCATAAGTAGTAATGTATTTCATTTTTATCCCTATATCTACTAGTGCATCAAAATTGAAGCAATACTTTGCACCAAATTTGGAGCAATAATATTGTTTGATTTAGAAAGAGTATAGAATTTTAATAAAGTTTATAATTTACTTTTATTATCTAATATGCTACATTGTCTTGCAGCATCGAACATAACCATCCTGTGTTTTCTGACTCCCATTGATTTCTATGGCATCCGCGGCCTCAAGGGTGGCGGTTTGAATGATCGGTACACTGCGCTGGAATAGACGCAAGTGTACCTGTTGACTGTTTGGTAAATTGGAAAAAGGGTCATATAGAGTCGAATGTGTATTCAAAACATCTGGGATGACGCAAGCATCGATCTGCGTCAGATTGAGATCGCGGGAGGGTATATTATGTCACGTATTTGAACATTTGACGATCTTGACACTTTGATAATTACGGCAGATTCCATTTGCATCAGATATGAAGCGAAATTCTAGCGGATTCCATAGTATTATCAGTTGAAGCTTTGATAAATTGGCCCCTAAATGTTTTAGGATTGTAAAAAAATGGTTTAATGTAAATAACTTTTGGTATGTTTTATCAAATGTCCTAAATTTTTCAGAATATATTTGAATAGATAGATTAATGTATTGTGAGCAGTTTGGGGGAAATTGGTTAACATCTAAGTTCAATTTTGTACTTTAAGCCACATTAAGCTCCCCAAAAAACAAGCTTAATGTCACTTATTTGCCTTGTGGGAATTCAAAATCCATGAAACTTCTTGGATAGATTTTGAAAGTGAAAAACTGAGTTTGTGCCAAGTTTCAAGGTAATTGATTTATGTTTAGGCAAATTTTGGTACATTAAACTCTTTTTTTGCGTTAAGACATTCACATGATGGGGCCTATTTATTATGTGTCTGTCTGACATGATCTGATCAACGGATCATGTACGGCAGACATCGCTGAATGTGGAGAGCAATATGCTCTACACATTCAGCATTGCACCAGCAGCAGCTGCTTGTGCACCGCTGCCCCCTGCAGATTTGCCGATAGCAGGGGGCTGTCAATCAACCTGATCGTATTCGATTGGGTTGAAATGCGGCAATGTCTGTCCGCTTCCTCAGAGCAGACGGACAGGTTATGGAGCAGGGGTCTTTAGACCGCTGCTTCATAACTGGTGTTTTGGGCAAGCCTAAAGGCTCGACAGAAACCAGGGCCCTCAAGCTTCATTTGGAGCTTAATAAATGGGCCCCAAAATGTTTTAGGATTGTAAAAAACATATTTAAATGTGAATAACTTTTGTAATGATTTATATCAAACGTCCTTACATTTTAAGAATATATTTAAACAGATAGATTAATGTATTATGGGAAGTTTGGGGGAAATTGGATAACATCTAAGTTCAATTTTGTACGTTAAGCCACATTAAGCTCCCCAAAAAACAAGCTTAATGTCACTCATTTGCCTTGTGGGACACCAAATACCATGAAACTTCTAGGATAGGTTTGGAAAGTAACAAACTGAGTTTGTGCCAAGTTTCAAGGCAATTGATCAATGTTTAGGTGAATTTTGGTACATTAAGCCATTCACATGAAATGTTTTAGGATAGTAAAAAAAATAGTTAAATGTGAATAACTTTTGGTATGTTTTATCAAATGTCCTGAAATTTTCAGAATATGTTTGAATAAATAGATTAATGTTTTGTGTGGGAAGTTTGGGGAAAATTGGTTAACATCTAAGTTCAATTTTGTACGTTAAGCCACATTAAGCTTCCCAAAAAACAAGCTTAATGTCACTCATTTGCCTTGTGCAAAACCAAAATCCATGAAACCTCTAGGATAGGCTTGGATAGTGAAAATCTTGGGTTGTGCAAAATTGTGTAGCAGTTGATTAACATTTAGCCACTTTTTTACTCATTAAGCCACATTAAGCTCCCCAAAAAACAAGCTTAATGTCACTCATTTGCCTTGTGGGACACCAAAATCCATGAAACTTCTAGGATATGTTTGGAAAGTGAAAAACTGAGTTTGTGCCAAGTTTCAAGGCAATTGATCGATGTTTATGTGAATTTTGGTATATTAAGCTCTTTTTACATTAAGCTGCTCACATTAAATGTTTTAGGATTGTAAAAAAATAGTTAAATGTGAATAACTTTTGGTATGTTTTATCAAATGTTCTGAAATTTTCAGAATATGTTTGAATCGATAGATTGATGTATTGTGGTAAGTTTGGGGGAAATTGGTTAACATCTAAGTTCAATTTTGTACGTTAAGCCACATTAAGCTCCCCAAAAAACAAGCTTAATGTCACTCATTTGCCTTGTGGGAAACCAAATGACATGAAACTTCTAGGATAGGTTTGGAAAGTGACAAACTGAGTTTGTGCCAAGTTTCAAGGCAATTGATCGATGTTTAGGTGAATTTTGGTACATTAAGCTCTTTTTACATTAAGTTGCTCACATTAAATGTTTTAGGATTGTAAAAAAAATAGTTAAATGTGAATAACTTTTGTTATGTTTTATCAAATATCCTGAAATTTTCAGAATACGTTTGAATCGATAGATTAATGTATTGTGGTAAGTTTGGGGGAAATTGGTTAACATCTAAGTTCAATTTTGTACGTTAAGCTACATTAAGCTCCCCAAAAAACAAGCTTAATGTCACTCATTTGCCTTTTGGAATTCCAAAATCCATGAAACTTCTAGGATAGGCTTGGATAGTGGAAATCTTTGATTGTGCAAAATTATGCAGCAATTGATTAACATTTGGCCACTTTTTTACTCATTAAGCTACATTAAGCCATTTTCACATTAAATGTTTTAGGATATACCCTTGGAAATAGAACAAAAGTCCACAATTCGCAAGGTGAAAAAGTTGCAGTTTATTGTGCAAGTTAAGGTAAATCATACATGGCCACACAAAACTTAAAGAAACATTTTGCATTTTGCTAAATGTGTAGATTATATCTTGCTATTTTATAGAGGATCAGTTTTGTATTTAGGAATAATCTATTCCTCTACATTATCTGTGTATATATTTTCCCATATAACAACAAATATCCTATATAATAAAAGGACAAGTGTGTTTGTCCGAAGCTGTCATGCACAGTAGAGACTGCGTGCGAGGACAAAAACAACTGGCCTTCCAACTGACCTGGTGTCGTGTGGTGGAGTGGACGTGACAAGGTGGGTGCGGAGTGGGCGTGGCCGGACGGGTGTAATATGGGTGTGACCGGACGTGAAGTGGGCGGGGCTGGTGTGGTGCAGGCAGGGCTGGGCGGGGCCAGATGCCAAGAGACAGAGAGCTCTAAAGAGGGGGGATAGAGAGAGCAGAAGAGGGTGGATAGAGAGAGCAGAAGAGGTGGGATAGAGAGAGGGAGAGAGAGACAGCAAAAGAGAGAGGGGGAGAGAGACAGCAAAAGAGAGGGGGGAGAGAGACAGCAAATGAGAGGGGGGAGAGAGACAGCAAAAGAGAGGGGGGAGAGAGACAGCAAAAGAGAGGGGGAGAGAGACAGAAAAAGAGAGGGGGAAAGAGCCAGCAAAAGAGAGGTGGGAGAGACACAGCAAAAGAGAGGGGGGAGAGAGACAGCAAAAGCGAGGGGGGAAAGACAGCAAAAGAGAGGGGGGAGAGACACAGCAAAAGAGAGGGGGGAGAGAGACAGCAAAAGAGAGGTGGGAGAGACACAGCAAAAGAGAGGGGGGAGAGAGACAGCAAAAGCGAGGGGGGAAAGACAGCAAAAGAGAGGGGGGAGAGACACAGCAAAAGAGAGGGGGGAGAGACAGCAAAAGAGAGGGGGGAGAGAGAAAGCAAAAGAGAGGGGGCAGAGAGACAGCAAAAGAGAGGAGGGAGAGAGCGCAAAAGAGAGGGGGGAGAGAGCGCAAAAGAGAGGGGGAGAGTGTGCAAAAGAGAGGGGGGAGAGTGCGCAAAAGAGAGGGGGGAGAGTGTGCAAAAGAGAGGGGGAGAGTGCGCAAAAGAGTGGGGGGAGAGAGACAGGAAAAGAGAGGGTGAAAGAGACAGCAAAAGAGAGGGGGAGAGAGAAAGCAAAAGAGAGGGGGAGAGAGACAGCAAAAGAGAGGGGAGAGAGCGCAAAAGAGAGGGGTGAGAGAGAGAAAAAGAGAGGGGGAAATAGCGCAAAAGAGAAGGGGGAGAGAACGCAAAAGAGAGGGTGAGAGAGCAAAAAAGAGAGGGGGAGAGAGCGCAAAAGAGAGGGGGAGAGAGCGCAAAAGAGAGGGAGGAGAGTGCGCAAAAGAGAGGGGGAGAGTGTGCAAAGGAGAGGGGGGAGAGTGCGCAAAAGAGAGAGGGAGAGTGCGCAAAAGAGAGGGGGGAGAGTGCACAAAAGAGAGGGGGAGAGTGCGCAAAAGAGAGGGGGGAGAGTGCGCAAAAGAGAGGGGGAGAGTGCGCAAAAGAGAGGGGGAGAGTGCGCAAAAGAGAGGGGGAGAGTGCGCAAAAGAGGGGGAGAGTGCGCAAAAGAGGGGGGAGAGAGCGCAAAAGAGAGAGGGAGAGCGCAAAAGAGAGAGGGAGAGAGCGCAAAAGAGAGGGGGAGAGAGCGCAAAAGAGAGGGGAAGAGAGCGCAAAAGAGAGGGGGAGAGAGCGCAAAAGAGAGGGGGAGAGAGAGCAAAAGAGAGGGAGAGAGACAGCAAAAGAAAGGAGAGAGAGAGCAAACGAGAGGAGAGAGAGAGCAAATGAGAGGAGAGAGAGCAAATGAGAGGGGGGAAGAGAGAGAGCAAAAGAAGGAGAGAGACAGCAAAAGAGAGGGAGAGAGAGACCAAAAGAGAGGGAGAGAGACAGCAAAAGAGGGGGAGAGAGAGCAAAAGAGAGGGGGAGAGAGAGAGCGCCAAAGAGAGGGGGAGAGAGAGAGAGCACAAAAGAGAGGGGGAGAGAGAGAGCGCAAAAGAGGGGGGAGAGAGAGACCACAAAATAGAAAGAGAACGCAAAAGAGAGGGGGTTGAGAGAGCGTAAAATAGAGGGGGGAGAGAGAGCGCAAAAGAGAGGGGGCGAGAGAGCGCGCAAAAGAGGGGGAGAGAGAGCGCAAAAGAGAGAACGCAAAAGAGAGGGGGGAGAGAGAGCATAAAAGAGAGGAGGAGAGCACAAAAGAGGGGGAGAGAGCACAAAAGAGAGGGGGGAGAGAGCGCAAAAGAGAGGGGGGATAGAGCGCAAAAGAGAGGGGGAGAGAGCGCAAAAGAGAGGGGGGAGAGAGAGCAAAAAAGAGGGGGGAGAGAGCGCAAAAAAGAGGGGGGAGAGAGCACAAAAGAGAGGGGGAGAGAGCACAAAAGAGAGGGGGAGAGTGCGCAAAAGAGAGGGGGAGAGTGCGCAAAAGAGAGGGGGGAGAGTGCGCAAAAGAGAGGGGGGAGAGAGCGCAAAAGAGAGGGGGGAGAGTGCGCAAAAGAGAGGGGGAGAGTGCGCAAAAGAGAGGGGGAGAGTGCGCAAAAGAGAGGGGGAGAGAGCGCAAAAGAGAGTGGGGAGAGAGCGAAAAAGAGAGGGGGAAGTAGCGCAAAAGAGAGGGGGGAGAGAACGCAAAAGAGAGGGTGAGAGAGCGCAAAAGAGAGGGGGGGGGGAGAGCGCAAAAGAGAGGGGGAGAGAGAGCAAAAGAGAATGGGGAGAGTGCGCAAAAGAGAGGGGGAGAGTGCGCAAAGGAGAGGGGGGAGAGTGCGCAAAAGAGAGGGGGAGAGAGAGACCACAAAATAGAAAGAGAACACAAAAGAGAGGGGGTTGAGAGAGCGTAAAATAGATGGGGGAGAGAGAGCAAAAAGAGAGGGGGAGAGAGAGCGCGCAAAAGAGGGGGAGAGAGAGCGCAAAAGAGAGAACGCAAAAGAGAGGGGGGGAGAGAGAGAGCATAAAAGAGAGGGGGGAGAGCACAAAAGAGGGGGAGAGAGCGCAAAAGAGAGGGGGGAGAGAGCGCAAAAGATAGGGGAGAGAGAGCGCACAAAAGAGGGGGAGAGAGAGAGCGCAAAAGAGAGAGGGAGAGAGCGCAAAAGAGAGGGGGAGAGAGCGCAAAAGAGAGGGGGGAGGAGAGCACAAAAGAGAGGGGGAGAGAGCGCCAAAAGAGAGGGGGAGAGAGAGCAAAAGAGAGGGAGATGAGAGACAAGGCAAAAGAGAGGAGAGAGCAAACAGAAGAGGAGAGAGTGAGCAAAAGAGAGGAGAGAGAGAGCAAAAGAGAGGGGGGAGAGTGAGTAAAAGAGAGGGGGAGAGTGCTCAAAAAGAGAGGGGGGAGAGTGCGCAAAAGAGAGGGGGGAGAGTGCACAAAAGAGAGGGGGAAGAGTGCACAAAAGAGAGGGGGGAGAGTGCGCAAAAGAGAGGGGGAGAGAGCGCAAAAGAGAGTGGGGAGAGAGTGAAAAAGAGAGGGGGAAGTAGCGCAAAAGAGAGGGGGGAGAGAACGCAAAAGAGAGGGTGAGAGAGCGCAAAAGAGAGGGGGGGAGAGCGCAAAAGAGAGGGGGAGAGAGAGCAAAAGAGAGGGGGGAGAGTGCGCAAAAGAGAGGGGGAGAGTGCGCAAAGGAGAGGGGGAGAGTACGCAAAAGAGAGGGGGGAGAGAGCGCAAAAGAGAGGGGGAGAGTGCGCAAAAGAGAGGGGGTAGAGTGCGCAAAAGAGAGGGGGAGAGTGCACAAAAGAGAGGGGGGGAGAGAGCGCAAAAGAGAGGGGGGAGAGCGCAAAAGAGAGGGGGAGAGAGCGCAAAAGAGAGGGGAAGAGAGTGCAAAAGAGAGGGGGAAGAGAGCGCAAAAGAGAGGGGGAGAGAGAGCAAAAGAGAGGGAGAGAGACAGCAAAAGAGAGGAGAGAGAGCAAACGAGAGGAAAGAGAGAGCAAATGAGAGGAGAGAGACTAAATGAGAGGGGGGAAGAGAGAGAGCAAAAGAGGGAGAGAGACAGCAAAAGAAGGGGAGAGAGAGAGAAAGCAAAAGAGAGGGAGAGAGACAGCAAAAGAGGGGGAGAGAGAGAAAAAGAGAGGGGGAGAGGGAGAGCGCAAAAGAGAGGGGGAGAGAGAGAGAGCACAAAAGAGAGGGGGAGAGAGAGAGCGCAAAAGAGGGGGGAGAGAGAGACCACAAAATAGAAAGAGAACGCAAAAGAGAGGGGGTTGAGAGAGCGTAAAATAGAGGGGGGAGAGAGAGCAAAAAGAGAGGGGGAGAGAGAGCACGCAAAAGAGGGGGAGAGAGAGCGCAAAAGAGAGAACGCAAAAGAGAGGGGGGAGAGAGCATAAAAGAGAGGGGGGAGAGCACAAAAGAGGGGGAGAGAGCGCAAAAGAGAGGGGGAGAGAGAGCGCACAAAAGAGGGGGAGAGAGAGAGCGCAAAAGAGAGAACGCAAAAGAGAGGGGGGAGAGAGAGCGTAAAAGAGAGGGGAGAGAGTGCAAAAGAGAGGGGGAGAAAGAGCAAAAGAGAGGGGGAGAGAGAGCAAAAGAGAGGGGGGAGAGAAAGCAAAAGATAGGGGGAGAGAGAGGGCGAGAGAGAGGGCGCAAAGAGTGGGGGGAGAGAGCACAAAAGAGAGGGGGAGAGAGAGCACAAAAGAGAGGGGTGAGAGAGCAAAAGAGAGGGGGAGAGAGAGCAAGGGGTGGGACCGCTGTACTGCAAAAAATGGCTTGTGTGAACGGTCTTTAGGACTAGTATATAATATTTGACACCTTGCTTGAAACTTTTTGTACTATATCAAGTGTGCACCCTATTGATGTATACGTGTATGTGTATAATATCTTTATTTGTATCACTTCTCCTATTTTTTGAGTGTATGCTTAGGATCTGTAGATATTTAATATATACGTGGCCATGAATTTTTTTTCTGAGTTTTCCTTATTATATTCCAACAATATTCCCAATTTTTATTAGTGCCCAGTCCTTATGCCTTTAACTCATTTTTCATTTCTTTGTTATAGTTTATTATTTTATTATTTAGCTGATGTAACGATCTGTGCAACCATATTATTTGAAGGTTAATTCCCTTCTTTCTAGTAACTCTTCAGGATATGGAACAAATCTCTGATTATACATAATAAACTGTGCTGCTATTTGATGTATTAGTTGTTATGACCGCAAACAAATGTTTACACTTGTAATTTTCACCTTAATTATACTTTCAACTTTCAACAACAATGCTACTTACACTTTGTGTCTCAATTCAAGTTTAGTGTTTTTTCTCAAACCAATCACTGCTATAAATACACAATGCATTCTTTGAAATTGTAACACCATTTTACCTACAGTTGTGCTCATAAGTTTACATACCCTGGCAGAATTTATGATTTCTTGGCCATATTTCAGAGAATATGAATGATAACACAATTTTTTTTCTTTCACTCATGGTTAGTGTTTGGCTGAAGCCATTTATTATCAATCAACTGTGTTTACTCTTTTTAAATGACAACAGAAACTACCCAAATGACCCTGATCAAAAGTTGTCATACCCTGGTGATTTTGGCCTGATAACAAGCACACAAGTTGACACAAAGGGGTTTGAATGGCTATTAAAGGTAACCATCCTCACCTGTGATCTGTTTGCTTGTAATTAGTGTGTGTGTATAAAAGGTCAATGAGTTTCTGGACTCCTGACAGACCCTTGCATCTTTTATCCAGTGCTGCACTGACGTTTCTGGATTCTGAGTCATGGGGAAAGAAAAAGAATTGTCAAAGGATTCGTGGGAAAAACGTAGTTGAACTGTATAAAACAGGAAAGGGGAAAAAAAAGATATACAAGGAATTGAGAATGCAAATCAGCAGTGTTCAAACTCTAATCAAGAAGTGGAAAATGAGGCGTTCTGTTTGATAACATACTGCATTCATCTTCCCATCAATTCTGACCAAATTTCCTGTGCCTTTGTAGCTCACACATCCTCAAAATATCAGCGATCCACCTCCGTGTTTCACAATAGGAATGGTGTACCTTTCATAATAGGCCTTGTTGACTCCCTCCAAATGTAGCGTTTGGTCTCATCATTCCAAATGACTTTGTGCCAGAAGGTTTGAGGCATGTCTCTGTGCTGTTTGGCATATTGTAAGCGGGATACTTTGTGGCATTTGCGTAGTAATGGCTTTCTTCTCTTGACTCGACCATGCAGCCCATCTCTCTTTAAGTGAAGTTATTTGTGGGTTTGTCTTTGCATCCCGAACAATTTTACTGGCAGTTGTGGCTGAAATTTTAGTTGGTCTACCTGACCGTGGTTTGGTTTCAACAGAACCCCTCATTTTCTACTTCTCTATTAGAGTTTTAACACTGCTGATTTGCATTCTCAATTCCTTGTATATCTTTTTATATCCCTTTCCTGTTTTATATAGTTCAACTACCTTTTCCCGCAGATCCTTCAACAATTATTTTGCTTTCCCCATGACTCAGAATCCAGAATCGTCAGTGCAGCACTGGATGAAAGATGCAAGGGTCTGTCAGGTGTCCAGAAACTCATTGACCTTTTATACACACACACACTAATTACAAGAAAACAGATCACAGGTGAGGATGGTTACCTTTAATAGCCATTAAAACCCCTTTGTGTCAACTTGTGTGCATGTTATCAGACCAAAATCACATGGGTATGTAAACTTTTTATCAGGGTCATTTGGGTAGTTTCTGTTGTCATTATGATTTAAAAAGAGTAAACACAGTTGATTGATAATAAATTGCTTTAGCCAATCGCTAACTATTAGTGAAAGAAAAGTTTTTGTGTTATCATTCATATTCTCTGAAAAATGGCCAAGAAATCATAAATTCTGCCAGGGTATGTAAACTTATGAGCACAACTGTATGTGTTTGCTTAATGACGTAAGCTGTTGTTTCACAAAGAGTTAAATTTGCACTTGTATAAATGATGTGAGTGGGGGAATGTTTACTCATCCCTGATGAAGTGCCCTACAGGCACGAAACACGTAGGATGTTTCTTTACGTTTTGTGTGGCCATGTATGATTTACCTTCACTTGCACAATAAACTGCAACTTTTTCACCTTGCGGATTGTGGACTTTTGTTCTTTTTCCATGATTGTTGTTTCGGGAGTCTTGGATACTCCCACTGCTTTCCGCCTAGTGCCGTAAAGGAACTACACAGCAAATTTTCTCACCTGAGATCACCTGCCTCATTGAGTGAAGCGCCAAGTTTCAAGCTGGGCTGGTTTTGGGCGTCTTTCCACACACTTTTGTTTAGCTTGGACACCGCCGTACATACGGCTTATGTTTCAGAGGACAAGCTGCTAGCTACCTCTTACTTTTGCTTCGGTATATGCATAAGGACACTAAGGTATGAACTTAACTCTTTGCTGCTTTATTTGCCTGTGATTCTTAACAGGCCACACTTGTTACAGTGTTACAGCATGTGCAGCATCTAATACATATGGAGTGCGTTACCTTACTATGATATTGTTTACGCTTTTATATTGGTATTCAGACTTTGAGGCCCATTTATCAAGCTCCGTATGGAGCTTGTGGGACTGTGTTTCTGGCAAGTCTTCAGACTCGCCAGAAACAGCAGTTATGAAGCAGCGGTCTAAAGACCGCTGCTCCATAACCCTGTCCGCCTGCTCTGAGCATGCAGACAGGAATCACCACAATTCAACCCAATCAAGTACGATTGGGTTGATTGACACCTCCCTGCTGGCAGCCCATTGGCTGCGAGTCTGCAGGGGGCGGCATTGCACCAGCAGCCCTTGTGAGCTGCTGGTGCAATGCTGAATATGGAGAGGGTATTGCTCTCCGCATTCAGTAAGGTCTTGCGGACCTGATCCGCACTGTCGGATCAGGTCCGCAAGACCTTTGATACATAGGCCCCTTTGTATTGACAACTGTTACGGTTTCAGTGTCACCCTCTCACAGTGTATACTTTTGTGTTTTCATATATAGAATACCTTGGGCTTGGTTACAAGTGGTGCTTACTGTTGTGCACAAGCAAACATGGGTTTATCAAGGCTCTTTTTGCTTCAGAAATAGTGCACATATTACAGGTTGAAAGTAAATCCATTTGCTCAATTTAACTTGAATCGGGATATCGCAACTTAACTCTCTGGTTAACTGTTATGCTCAACTAAAAAGTTGCACAAAACAGGTTAAAAATACATTTAAAATACAGTTGCACTCATAATAACACTTTCTAATAAAAAATAATTTTAAAAAGTTATAACAGTTTAAATATATGAGGGCTCAAAAAAAGGAAGACAAAGGGCTTTAACATAGAGATAAATATATATTTAAATATGTATATGTATGTATATATCTGTTTACATGTGTGTACATTTGTATGTATTTATTTATATGTGTATATATGGATTTACAGATTACTTGCCTTCTTTTGAGCAACCAATCTGCTTGCTTTTGTAGAGGACTAGGCTAACCACTGACATTTTGTCAGTATTGGCTACATTGTTTTGCAGTTGTCTGCTAAATCCAATTAATGAGAAATATGTAGCAGGCTTAGCCTTGAAAATTCTTATAAGCACAGCTTCTTAACTTGCGTTTTGCAGGCTCTCCTTAACAAGCTTACAATGCAAAATGCAAGAGCTCCAGGTTACATTCTTCCAAGAACAGGAATTCATTTTTATTATGATTTATGAGTTGCACTTAGGCTTTATATCAGTAGGGACACTACTTTCAGGTTTCTAAATACACGCAGAGAGAAGCACTCTCACAGGTACGAACAACCGGCTTAATACCATTGTTAGCCTGTTCTTTGGCAATTTACCACCTGGGTGCAGCTTCTTTTTAACCAAGTAATGCCCAAAGATGGCCGAAACGATCATCTGGGGTTGAAGTTTTCCTTGTTCAGAGGAGAATTGCCTGGTATTTTGGGACTGGAGTGACCATGTCGGCAGGATCAGACTGATATACTACAGGAAAGTTTTCCTCTATGAAAAGCACAATTGAGCAGAAAGAAGCTACTCCCTTGGTGGCAACCGGGCCATAGAACAAGGTATTGAGCTGCTGTTTGTTCCTGGCAGACTGCTTCTCTTTCTGTTTTGCATATGTAATATGACCACAGAGATAATCTCGCTAAGCGTGATGGGGAAAACCAGACGTGGGCTCCTTGCCCAATGTGCTTAGAGGGATATGGCTGCACCTCACTAACGAGGCCCAAAGAAGGCTGAAATGATCGTCTGGGGTTGCCATTTTCCTGGTTCACAGGAAAATTGCCTGGTATTTTGGGGATGGACTGACCATGTTGGCAGGATCAGACTGATATACTACAGGGAAATGTTCCTCTGTGAAAAGCACAACTGGGCAGAAAGAAGCTACTCCCAGGTAGAAATCAGCACTCAGAACAAGCTATGGAGCTGCTGTTCATTCCTGGCAGACTGCTTATCTTTCTGTTTTGCATATGTAATATGACCCTGGGGATAGTCTCCCTAAGGGTGATGGGGGGAACCAGATGTGGACTCCTTGCCCAATGTGCTTAGAGGGATATGGCTACACCTCACTGACGAAACCCAAAAGAAGGCCGAAACGATTGTCTGGGGTTGCTGTTTTCCTTGTTCAGAGGAGAATTGCCTGGTATTTTGGGGCTGGACTGACCATGTTGGCGGGATCATACAGATATACTACAGGAATGTTTTCCTCTGTGAAAAGCACAATTGGGCAGAAAGAAGATACTCCCAGATGGCAACCGGGCCATAGAACAAGCTAAGGAGCTGCTGTTCATTCCTGGCAGACTGCTTTTCTTTCTTTTTTGCATATGTAATATGACCCTGGGGATAGTC
This sequence comes from Bombina bombina, assembly GCF_027579735.1. Lineage (NCBI taxonomy): Eukaryota > Metazoa > Chordata > Amphibia > Anura > Bombinatoridae > Bombina > Bombina bombina. The sequence goes on from NC_069499.1 coordinate 507,095,647, forward strand.
TCCCTAAGGGTAATGGGTGAAATCAGGCATGGACTCCTTGCCCAATGTACTTAGAGGGATATGGCTGCACCTCACTGACGAGGCCCAAAGAAGGCCGAAACGATCGTCTGGGGTTGCCGTTTTCCTTGTTCAGAGGAGAATTGCCTGATTTTTCGGGGCTGGTCTGACCATGTCAGTGGGATCAGACTGATATACTACAGGAAAGTTTTTCTTTGTGAAAAGCACAATTGGGTAGAAAGAAGCTACTCCCAGGTGGTAACCGGCCATAGAACAAGCTATGGGGCTGCTGTTCATTCCTGGCAGACTGCTTCTCTTTCTGTTTTGCATATGTAATATGACCCTGGGGATAGTCTCCCTAAGGTTGATAGGGAAACCAGATGTGGACTCCTTGTCCAATGTGCTTAGAGGGATATGGCTGCACCTCATTGACGAGGCCCAAAGGAGGCCGAAACGATCGTCTGGGGTTGTCATGTTCCTTGTTCAGAGGAGAATTGCCTGGTATTTCAGGGCTGGACTGACCATGCTGGCGGGATCAGACTGATATACTACAGGAAAGTTTTCCTCTGTGAAAAGCACAATTGGGCAGAAAAAGTTACTCCCAGGTGGCAACGGGGCCATAGAACAAGCTAATGAGCTGCTGTTCATTCCTAGCAGACTGCTTCTCTTTCTAAACTGCTTTTAGGTTTATTGGTTTATTGGTTAGTTAACATTATTGAGCTTTAACTTGCTGCTGTAAAATGGGGCTTGCACAAGCATTGCAATCAGCCACAAATAATAGTGAAAGACATAGGGTACTGTCAGTATCATGGTATAATGGCACCCATAGTAATTTGTCATAATGTTTGAACAGCTGCCATTTTGTTTGCCTTAACTGTAATAGCAACAGTTTATTTTTATATTAAGGTTTCAGATATAGGGGGTGCAGGTCCTAGGGATATCTCTCAGTTCAAGTGAATGATTCCATACAACCATCAATCTCGTTATTGAAAGGTGAATTCTCGGTTGCACTAGGAATAAAGACTCCAATATTGTGAGTATACTACACTTATACAGTCTGGCTTTGTGCACACACAACATTGGAGTTTTTATTCCTAGTTCAACCGAGAATTTACCCTTCACTGACGAGATCGGTGGTTGTGTGGAATCATTTGCCTAACATCGCTGGCATTTGAACGTTATACACGTGAGTATACTGCACTTATATACTCTGTGTAACAATAATGTGAAAAAAAAAGTCTGTAAACTTCACGGTTTTTAATAATTAATAGTACCTGTACATTACATTGTTTTAGATTGTTGAAAGCTGTCTAGGTCACTGTAAGAATAAACCACTACGATACATTTCTAACTTTTGCAACTTAGATCCATAATCAATATTAACAATATATTAAATGAATGAATCATTTTTACTGAGCATATTCAGAGTATATATTTCTGTGCAGGTTAGAAGCTAAAGCAGATTATTAGAATTTCGGAATGACAACATAAGATAGAAAAATACATACTGTATGTAACAGCATAATATATAATTCCTTATTTTCAAACCAAAATTCTTTGTAAAGAAATACTATGCTTCTAATCCTTTATCAACAAATTAGGTTGAAAATATCACTTCTACCTACAGAAGTAAATCTGTCACTGTTTTAATATAACAGTATGGGGATTTTCAGACAAAGGAAAAGAAAATACAAAATCAGTAATATTAGGTCTAATGGCATAAACTGTGTCCATTTTTTTTCTTTGTATCAAGTAAAAGAGGGAATTTCAGAATCCAATTAAGTTAATTTCTTATTAAAGAAAACTCCTGTTCTTGTCCTAAATAAACTTATGTTTTCTTGTCTTCCATAAATATACAGTTTTGCCATGTGCATGACAACAAATGTTTGAGTACACTGCCCCTTTAATATATATTTTTTTTCAAATAATCAAAAGTTGTTTGTTAGATGTAAAGCTTCAATGGGGTTCCAAACCTAATATCTATGGAAATTTAAAATGAATGATTACTATTGTATTGTTACAAACTGTATAATCTATTCTTTGTGCAACAACAATATGTTCTAATTCTACTAACAAATAGGCCTGTCACTATGGCTGTAGTTTAGAGTAAAAAGAAGACAACTTAGAAAATGTCATTTCTGACGCATGGATATTACTTTTCAGACGTATCTCTGATCTTTTGCTCTGTGCTCTGCTTTAGCTGGTAGTGAATGTGCTGAAGATAATTCTCTTTCAAGTAGTTTTCCCAGGAGAGCAGAGCAGCTTCTTCATTTTTCTCCAGCTTTTCTTCTATCACACACAAAACAGAGATATGGAAAAAAAAACATAAGTTAAAAAATGTTTACATTGACAAAAACAATATGTTTATCTTTTCTATTACAGGGAAACAAGCTTATTGTAATTTGTCAGTAGCTAAGTTTTTATCAAAATGTAATTTTCCCAGCTATTTGAAAGTAAATGTATTTAAAAAAAAACACACAGTATCATCTAGATTTAATGGGGCCTATGTATCAGTGCGGATCAGGTTCACAAGACCTCGCTGAATGCGGAGAGTAATACGCTCTCCGTATTCAGCATTGCACCAGCAGCTCACAAGAGCTACTGGTGCAACGCCGCCCCCTGCAGACTTGCGGCCAATGGGCTGCTAGCAGGGAGGTGTCAATCAACCCGATCGTACTCGATTGCGTTGAATTGTGGCGATTCCTGTCCGCCTGCTCAGAGCAGCTAGACAGGGTTATGGAGCAGCGGTCTTTAGTCCGCTGCTTCATAACTGCAGTTTCTGGCGAGTCTGAAGAAGAAACACAGGCCCACAAGCTCCATACGGAGATTGATAAATGGGCCTCAATAGCTAGTAATGAATAAAAATATAACTTTTATTTCTTAATATAGAGGTTTTTATAGTCTGAACGGTCTACTCATTAAGCTTTTAGACCAACATTCTGTATATATGTGCTAAAAGAAAACTGCCCTTTGTCATTCTTTATTCCTTAATAAAAGTTTGTGAAGAAAACAAAACCATAATGTTAAAAAGGTGACCACGATATCTATAAATGGTGTAAAGCAATTATGTTCTTAAAACGTTTGTTTTTATTTCATATTCACATTTTCCTTATTGTAAATGATAGTTATTTTGGCTTAGTTAATGAGATGTCTATCAGAATTTGTACATTTGTGATCTGGATTTAATTATTTGCCATGCTGTCTTGTTTATTGGCAATTAAGATCTTTGCACAGGTTTTTACAGTATAAAGTAGCTACAACCTTGTGACACTATCTTCTTACAGTAATTGAAATTCAGTAAATACAAACCTTGCTGAGTGCAATGAGGTTTGGAACTTTTGCTGATATTTGAGATCTTGAGGCCTATTTATCAAATGTCTGTCAGACATGATCCGACAGTGCGGATCAGGTCTGACAGACATCGCTGAATGAAGAGAGCGTTGCAGGGGGAGGCATTGCACAAGAGCTGCTGGTGCAGCGCCGCCCCTGCAGACTCGCAGCCAATCGACCGCCAGCAGGGGGTGTCAATCAACCTGATCATACTCGATCGGGTTGAATTGTGACGATCTCTGTCTGCCTCATCAGAGCAGACGGACAGGGGTATGGAGCAGCGGTCTTTAGAGTCTGAAGACGCGCCAGAAACACGGGCCCTCAAGCTACGCTCGGAGCTTGATAAATGGGCCTCTTTGTCAATTTCAGTTTCATGATTTATAGTATGAGAACTGTTAAAATCACACTATAGAAAATTATATGAGTGAACACTTTCTTTTAGAGAAATATATTTCCTTCTTCTTGTTTTTAGCCAAAAATCTCTCCAAAATGGAAAACAAGGTTTTCTCAATAAATAAAAAAAATTAAAAAATTAATTTTAAAATATAAAAATTTTAAAAACCTCAATAAGCAAATATGCTCAGTATGCCCATGATGCCCAGAAGCAAATGGCATTCTAATTGTTTTAATGCTGATCAAATTCACCACTCGAAATCCAAAACACATACATGGACTCAATTACCCTGTTACTTCTGTGGCTGGCATCCATTATCATTCATTCAGTGTGCAGTTGTGGGAAAATGTAATCTTGTTCCAGTTATCAGCTTAAAGGGCCATGAAACCCAAAATGTTTCTTGATTCAGACAGAATATGCAATTTTAAATAACTTTCTAATTTACTTCTGTTACCAAATTTTCTTTGTTCCTTTGGTATCTTTTGTTGAAAATAAGGAACGTAAGCTAAGGAGCGTGCATGTGTCTAGAGCACTATATGGCAGCAGTTTTGCACTATTTCCTATCAAGTTGTGCTCTAATTTAATAATAGAAGAAAATGGGAAACTTTTTTAAAATGGTATGCTCTGTCTTAATCACATAATAAATTGTTTTTGGTTTCATATCCCCTTAACTGTTTTTGACTCTAAAAGATTGTGACTAATTTGTTAACAAGAAAAAAGGCCAATCCTGTTTTTCATATATAATTTTTTTTTTTAAAATATTTTATTTTTAAAAAGATTGGAATCAACCCCAGTATCTGCAGCTTTTAGTTTTGGCCTGGCCTATGTAGTTACTAATTACAGTTTGATCTTGATACCACAGAGATTGAGATGTAGCCCTTGCCAATGCATTTGATTGCTTTTCCTGTAAGCAAGATTTTTTTTCAAAACATTAAAAAAAAAACCCATTTTTTATGCCCTCAAAACTTTTGAACTGGTTGTTTAAAACTAAAATCTTAACTAACTTGTGTCATTCCTGCATTTAAAACCTTATGGTTAAAAAAATATACATTTAACATAGAGTTTTTACTTTAACTTAAACTATGGCCCCTATTTATCAACCCGTCAACTTACTTGCATTCGCCGGCACCAATACGCTCGCCTAAGATCGCCTAACATCGCTGCCTCAGACCTGAATACGTTCTCCAAAGTTACCAAAAAAGCTGTCAAAAAGCTTCACACCAAGTACGGTACGATGAGCAGCGGACTGTTGTTAACTAACAGTCATCGATCTCATTGCTCTTCGGCTTTTTCCCAGCTTTATTTGTATACTGTTACTAAGCACCCACACTATACTAAACTGTTTTACCCCTATCCCGCCGCTCCCGTACCCCGCCGCAACTAAATAAAGTTATTAACCCCTAAACTGCCGCTCCCGGAGCCCACCACCACCTACATTATACTTATTAACCCCTAATCTGCCGTCCCCAACGTTGCCGCCACTATATTACATTTATTAACCCCTAAACCTAAGTCTAACCCTAACACCCCCTAACTTAAATCTAATTTAAATAAATATAAATAAAATTACTATCATTAACTACATTATTCCTATTTAAAACTAAATACTTACCTGTAAAATAAACCCTAAGCTAGCTACAATATAACTAATAGTTACATTGTAGCCATTTTAGGGTTTATTTTTATTTTACAGGCAAGTTTGTATTTATTTTAACTAGGTAGAATAGTTACTAAATAGGTATTAACTATTTAATAACTACCTAGCTAAAATAAATACAAAAGTACCTGTAAAATAAAACCTAACCTAAGTTACAATAACACCTAACACTAGACTACAATTAAATAAATTACATACAATTAACTAAATTATATACAATTATCTAAAGTACAAAAAAAAAAACCCCACTAAATTACAGAAAATAATAAACAAATTACAGAAATTTAAACTAATTACACCTAATCTAATAGCCCTATCAAAATAAAAAAAGCCCCCCCCCCAAAAAAAAATAAAAACAAACCCTAGCCTAAACTAAACTACCAATAGCCCTTAAAATGGCCTTTTGTGGGGCATTGCCCCAAAGTAATCAGCTCTTTTACCTGTAAAAAAAATAAAAACAACCCCCAACAGTAAAACACACAACCAACCCCCCAAAAAAATCCTAATTAAAAAAACCTAAGCTCCCCATTGCCCTGAAAAGGGCATTTGTATGGGCATTGCCCTTAAAAGGGCAGTTAGCTCTTTTGCGGCCCAAAGCCCTAACCTAAAAATAAAACCCACCCAATACACCCTAAAAAAAACCTAACACTAACCCCATGAAGATCAACTTATTGGGAGATGTCTTCATCCAAGCCGGGCAGAAGTGGTCCTCCAGACAGCAGAAGTCTTCATCTAGACGGCATCTTCTATCTTCATCCTTCCGGAGAGGAGAGGGTCCATCTTAAAGACATGCGACGTGGAGCATCCTCTTCGGCCGACGACTACCCCAACGAATGAAGGTTCCTTTAAGTGACGTCATCCAAGATGGCGTCCCTTAGATTGCGATTGGCTGATAGAATTCTATCAGCCAATCGGAATTAAGGTAGAAAAAATCCTATTGGCTGATGCAATCACCCAATAGGATTGAACTTCAATCCTATTGGCTGATTGAAAAAGCCAATAGAATGTGAGCTCTATCATATTTGCTGTTCCAATCAGCCAATAGGATTGAAGTTCAACCCTATTGGCTGATTGCATCAGCCAATAGGATTTTTTCTACCTTAATTCCGATTGGCTGATAGAATTCTATCAGCCAATTGGAATCTAAGGGACGCCATCTTGGATGACGTCACTTAAAGGCACCTTCATTCGTCGTTTAGTCGTCGGCCGAAGTGGATGCTCCGCGTCAGATGTCTTGAAGATGGACCCGCTCCGCGCCGAATGGATGAAGATAGAAGATGCCGTCTGGATGAAGATTTCTGCCCGTCTGGAGGACCACTTCTGCCCAGCTTGGATAAAGACTTCTGCCTGTCTGGAGGATCACCTCTGCCCGGCTTGGATGAAGATGTCTCCCAGTAAGTCGATCTTCATGGGGTTAGTGTTAGGTTTTTTTAAGGGTGTATTGGGTGGGTTTTATTTTTAGGTTAGGGCGTTGGGCCGCAAAAGAGCTAACTGCCCTTTTAAGGGCAATGCCCATCCAAATACCCTTTTCAGGGCAATGGGGAGCTTAGGTTTTTTTAGGTAGGATTTTTTTGGGGGGGTTGTTTGTGTGGGTGGTGGGTTTTACTGTTGGGCGGTTGTTTGTATTGTTTTTTACAGGTAAAAGAGCTGATTACTTTGGGGCAATGCCCAGCAAAAGGCTCTTTTAAGGGCTATTGGTTGTTTAGTTTAGGCTAGGGTTTTTTTATTTTAGGGGGGCTTTTTTATTTTGATAGGGCTTTTAGATTAGGTGTAATTAGTTTAAAAATCTGTAATTTGTTTATTATTTTCTGTAATTTAGTGTTTGTATTTTTTTGTTCTTTAGATAATTGTATATAATTTAGTTAATTGTATGTAATTTATTTAATTGTATTTAATTGTAGTGTAGTGTTAGGTGTTATTGTAACTTAGGTTAGGTTTTATTTTACAGGTACTTTTGTATTTATTTTAGCTAGGTAGTTAGTAAATAGTTAATAACTATTTAGTAACCATTCTACCTAGTTAAAATAAATACAAACTTGCCTGTAAAATAAAAATAAACCATAAAATGGCTACAATGTAACTATTAGTTATATTGTAGCTATCTTTGGGTTTATTTTATAGGTATTTAGTTTTAAATAGGAATAATGTAGTTAATAATAGTAATTTTATTTATATTTATTTAAATTAGATTTAAGTTAGGGGGTGTTAGGGTTAGACGTAGGTTTTGGGGTTAATAAATGTAATATAGTGGTGGCGACATTGGGGACGGCAGATTAGGTGTTAATGACATAATCTAGGTGGCAGCGGTGTAGGGGGGCAGATTAGGGGTTAATAACATAAAGTAGGTGGCAGCGTTGTTGGGGGTTGGCAGCTTAGAGGTTAATAAGTATAATGTAGGTGGCGGCGGTGTCGGGGGCGGCAGATTAGGGGTGTTTAGACTCAGGGGTTATGTTAGGGTGTTAGGTGTAAACATAACTTTATTCTCCCATAGGCATCAATGGGATATCGGTCATCAGCGAACATGAGCTTTCGCTGCTTTCAGACTCTCATTGATTCCTATGGCATCCGCCGCCTCCAGGGGGGGGATTGAAAACCAGGTACGCAGGGCCGGAATAGTGCAAAGCGTACCTGGTAGAAATGTGTTAACTTTCAAAAGTAGTCAGATAGTGCCGAATTTGCATTCGGAACATCTGTAGTGACGTAATTATCGATCTGTGTCGGACTGAGACTGGCGGATCGTATGTTACGTCACAAAATTCTACTTTTACCAGTCTGTAGGGTTTGATAAATAAGGGGAATATGGCTCACCACAATTACGCTGTGGTATTCCATTGTATTTGCGGTTGACGGCTTGATAAATAGGCCCCTATGTCTGCAATGCCATTTTAACAAAGCAAATACCAGCATATAATTATTAAATCTTACTGAGTTGCATCTGTCTTCCAGCTGGCTTATGAAGAATGACCTGTTTCACAAACATATGTAGATGGTTGCAAAGAATAAATGGGGGAGGGGCTGGTGGTCGACCATGATACTCCTCAATTAGGTCGTGGCGCTGGAATTTCCATATCTGATCGGTATGTTCCTGGACTTGCTGAAATGTGTAGCTATTAAAAAGACACAACATTTAATCTTTTTGAAGAAAAACTAAATGTGGAGATTAATCAGTATGAGCATAACAATTGTTCAATGACAAAGAGCAAGATAACAACACATAATAAGATAAGCGTAAAAACAAAACAACAACTCTATGTTTCAGCTTTACAAAATTTACAAACAAATCCATTAATTCTGCATTGCATAACCCAATAGGAACAGATGTTTTTTATGTCTTCTAAATATTACATTTTAAAGGTATCTGGCACGACTTGATCATGTAATATAAAAAAAATGATAATAAATTAAATGGCCTTACACATTTACATGTTATATGTTTGTTGTGATAGATGACATTTAGGTGGACCTGCCATAATAACATACTTTTGTTCTTTTTTTTAAAGCTTTATAAATATATATTTGGATGTATACTCATGATGACAGCCCACTCCATTTCCAAGACATTTGGGTTGGGAATATAAATAGGAAAGGACGAGTTTAGACCGTCTCATCCTGTTATCTTTTTATTTTACAGTTGTCATAGCTATGATATCTGTTATGTTGTCAGATACAGTAAAAACATTGCAGGTGTGTTATGCGAGGGACTCGGAAATAGTTATTGTATTAGAATCTTTTATCAAATAGGTTGTGGTTGTTTCTAACATGCCAGTTCTAGTGTATAATCTGAGCCTGCCAAGCATTAATTGTCTAGCATTTGAAGCACTGGTAGCAATAGATATTATCTATAAAGCTGAGGTTATATAAACACCTTATCTTTGGCCTGATTATCTAACATTCTCTGGATCAAACATGAAAAAACCCATGGTGACACTCACAGGGGCTGCTCCCAGGGAATTCTCTAAAAAAATGACATTATACAGCCAATAAAATTAAGAATTTTCTGATGTCAGTGTATAGAATCTTATAATTACCTTGTATGCATGATTTTCAATTATTCTAATACACAATGTGCGTGTTTTGAAACAATCCTGGCAAATATCACTTTGTAAAATAAAACGGTATGATCCGCAGCTGGAAAATATGTGGAGAATATGCCAAATTTCACAGAGAATTTCAGGTAAATCCATGGAATACCCCTGTTCAGCCCACTAGCATAGACAGGGAAGCTAATTTGTAAATGTGGAAAATAATATACTTTCAATTTGTATGATTTGTACGAGTTTTACAGTAGTTTTTGCATGTGCAGTGTAGTTTTATTACAATTTTACTGTGTGTATTATAATATTTTTTCTTATGCTTAATTTCAATACACATTTTTTTTTCTCCAGAATTTTTTTTTTTTTTTTTAGCTAAATAAAAGTTTTTGTGCATGCAACTCTTTCAGGAGACACATTTGCGTGACACACTGGTTTCAAGGTAAAAACTGTCTTTAAATTATTGCAACTGGGGCTTAATAGTATGGTTGCTGAGATTTCTTAAGGAATCCCACAAGCCCAGAGACCTTTGTGTTTATGTGTGATTGTAATAAGTAGGTGTGGGATAGATCAGTAAAGCATTAATAAAAACGCTGTACTACGGACTGCCATTTGGAAACTGTACTTGGGGTCATTTCATCCTGAAACCTTGATGTGTGGTCATTCAAAGACTATTTATGCGCACCACTAATTTAGGGCTAAAATATAATTATTTGTATGTTATATGCCCTATTTACTTATTTTCTTAAAGATCTTATCTTATTTTGTGGTGACAGATTAGGATATTATTTTAAAGTAATAAGATTCTATAGGATGGAAAAATTCAGTAAATCTCTAAAATGTCACCGTAATCATCTGTACAAACATTTTTTTGTAAGTATAACCCATTAAGGGCCCTATTTATCATAAAGTGAGCGGACATGATCCGATATTGCGGATCATGTTCGCTGCACATCGATAAATGCCGACAGCACACGCTCTCGGCATTTATCATTGCACCAGCAGTTCTAGTGCAATACCGCCCCCTGCAGATTTGTGGCCAATCGGCCCCTAGCAGGGGGTGTCAATCAACCTGATCATATTCGATCCGGTTGATTTCCGGCGATGTCTGTCCGCTGCCTCAAAGCAGGTGGACAGGTTATGGAGTAGCGGTCTTTAGACCGCAGCTTCATAACTTGGGGCCTATTTATCAGGATGTGAGCAGACATGATCCGATATTGCAGATCATGTCTGCTGCACATCGATAAATGCTGACAGCATACGCTCTCTGCATTTATCATTGCACCAGCAGTTCTGCTGAACTGCTGATGCAGTAGCACCCCCTGCAGATTTGCGGCCAATTGCTAGCAGTGGCGTCAATCAACCCAATTGTATTGGATCGGGTTGATTTCCGGCGATGTCTGTCCGCCACCTCAGAGCAGGTGGACAGGTTATGGAGCAGCGGTCTTTAGACCGCTGCTTCATAACTTGTGTTTATGGCGAGCCTGAAGGCTCACCAGAAACACGGGGTATCAAGCTCCGTTCAGAGCTTGATAATTCAGCCCCCTTGTGTTTCTGGCGAGCCTGAAGGCTCTCCAGAAACACAGGGCATCAAGCTCCATTCAGAGCTTGATAATTCGGCCCCAATGTCTTAATCAAGTCTCAGTTACAATATGTCACTCACTTAAACATGGCTATCAGAAGATTTAGCAGTAGAATATTGGTGAACAGCAAATACAGACATAGAAGGATCACAGTCAGCCACTGAGGGAAGATGGGTTGTGGGTTATCCTTGGTAGACTCAGGGCATTTCTGTTTGTTTGGATCAGTTCCATTTACAGTACATTGGTCAATACTGAAGTTAACGCCTAAAAAGAAAATACAAATATATTGTTTTATGAAATACATAGGCTTGCCAAGGTTGGAATGCATATGAGAATATATTTAAATTAATTAATTTGTAATGAGATACACATTGGTTTGCTTTACAAACATATTTTAGGCATTTCAATTTGCAAGACTCTATTTAATAGTAAAAAAATAAAATTCTAGGACTATAATAACTTTGATACTTAGACAGAAAACACATTTTTTAGCAGCTAGTTAAACCGATATTGCATATGCGAGGAAATGCATACATGCACCAATAAAAAAATATTTTAGGTCCTGTGTTTCAAAATAAAAACTTAAACACTTAAATTTGCAATATTTCTCATGTCTATATGTGACAAAGTTCTGTAACATGCTGGTAATCACCAGTAAGTTTATAAGATAAAATTCAGCATTTCACCACAATAACACGACTACTAATAAACCACAATGTTGTGGCTAAAGAACCTGTGTCACAATATCTGGCTACATATGATATACTGGTACAAGAATGTTTTGAGTGTCTATATTAGTCTATGGTAAACTTATAGTTTGTGACTGGGGTTTGGGTTAAGGTTGTAGTTAAGGAGATTAACCCACTGCATCCCAGAAAATGCTACAAAAAATTGTAACGGCTGAAACATTTTGGCAGCAGCAATATTACTGTCGGGGGTGACATTTCAGATGATAAAAAATATATTTTTAAATGTAACATTATAATTTTTATTATTTTTATAAGTCTACATCATATAAAATATTATCATTTTGTATATAGTTCTTTACCTGCATTTCAAAAAGCTACTTATCCCCTTTAATTGATCTCTCTGCATCTTGGTGTGTAGCTGGTCTAGACATGGAGGCCTATTTATCAAATGTCTGTCGGACCTGATCCGACAGTGCGGATCAGGTCCGACAGATTTTGCTGAATGCGGAGTGCAATACGCTCTCCGTATTCAGCATTGCACCAGCAACTCACAAGAGCTGCTGGTGCAATGCCGCCCCCTTCAGACTCGCGGGCAATTGGCCACCAGCAGGGAGGTTCCAATCAACCCGATCGTACTCAATTAGGTTGAATTGCGGCGATTCCTGTCCGCCTGCTCAGAGCAGGAGGACAGGGTTATTGACAGGTTTATTGACAGGGTTATTGAGCAGCGGTCTTTAGATGGAACTATAAGGAAAGGATATGTTAAGAACACGTTGTCATGCTTGGCTAAGCAGTGTTCAGAATGTGGAGATCTGGTACTGAGGTTTAAGGCTTAGATGTTTCCTGTGGACTAAAGAGAGCCAGTTAAATGTGTTTTTATATCCAGAGTACTGGATATACTTTATTAAGTGAGAATAAAAGGTATACAGGCAAATCTGTAACGATTCACTGAACTTGTCTTGGTAGTCTGCGACAGGACACATGACTTGGAGTCTGCAACAGGAAACAGGATTAGAGTCTGCAAGAGGAATCATAAGCTGACAGGTCTGTGGCAGGTACATCTGGCAAGTCTGTAATAGATATCTTTGGAAACTCTGTAGCAAGCAGGCTGGATGCTGGTACCTCTGTAGAGGACAGGCAGGAGGCAGGTACATCTGTAGCAGGCATGCAGGAGACAAGTACCTTTGTAGCTGGCAGGAAGGAAACAGCTACCTCTGTAGCTGGTAGGCAGGAGGCAGGTACCTCTGTAGCTAGCAGGCAAGTAGAGTAGTCAGAAAGGCCAGTTTTGGTATACAAAAATGGAAAGCAGAGACAAAAACAGTCGGCTAGATTACGAGTCTTGCATTAGCCTTAAAAAGCAGTGTTGAGAGGTCCCAACGCTGCTTTTTAATGCCCGCTGGTATTACGAGTCTTGCAGGAGAGGGTCTAGCGCTCACTTTTCTTCCGTGACTCGAGCTTACCGCAAATCGCCTTACGTCAATTGTGTATCCTATCTTTTTAATGGGACTTGCCTAATGCCAGTATTACGAGTCTTGGAAGAAGTGAGCGGTAGACCCTCTACTATCAAGACTCCTACCGCATTTAAAAGTCAGTAGATAAGAGTTTTATGGGCTAACGCCGTAACATAAAACTCTTAACTAAAGTGCTACAAACTACACTAACACACATAAACTACCTATTAACCCCTAAACCGAGCCCCCCCCCCCACATCGGAAACACTTAAATAAAGTTTTTAACCCCTAATCTGCCGACCGGACATCGCCGCCCAAACTACCTATTAACCCCTAAACCGAGTGCCCCCCCCCCACATCAGAAACACTTAAATAAAGTTTTTAACCCCTAATCTGCCGACCGGACATCGCCGCCACTGTAATAAATATATTAACCCCTAAACCGCTGCACTCCCACCTCGCAAACACTAGTTAAATTTTATTAACCCCTAATCTGCCGTCCCTAACATCGCCGACACCTATCTACATTAATTAACCCCAATCTGCCGCCCCCAACGTCGCTGCTACTATATTAAATTTATTAACCCCTAAACCTAAGTCTAACCCTAAGTCTAACCCCCCCCTAACTTAAATATAATTTAAATAAAACTAAATAAAATTACTACAATTAAATAAATTATTCCTATTTAAAACTAAATACTTACCTATAAAATAAACCCTAAGCTAGATACAATATAACTAATAGTTACATTGTAGCTAGCTTAGGGTTTATATTTATTTTACAGGCAACTTTGTATTTATTTTAACTAGGTACAATAGTTATTAAATAGTTATTAACTATTTAATAGCTACCTAGTTAAAATAAGTACAAATTTAATTGTAAAATAAATCCTAACCTAAATTACAATTACACCTAACACTACACTATCATTAAATTAATTACCTAAACTAACTACAATTAACTACAATTAAATTAAATAAACTAAAGTACGAAAAACAACAAACACTAAATTACAGAAAATAAAAAATAATTGCAATTTTCTTAAACTAATTACACCTAATCTAATCCCCCGAATAAAATAAAAAGCCCCCCAAAATAATAAAATTCGCTACCCTATACTAAATTACAAATAGCCCTTAAAAGGGCCTTTTGCGGGGCATTGCCCCAAAGTAATCAGCTCTTTTACCTGTAAAAAAAAATACAATACCCCCCAACATTAAAACTCACCACCCACACACCCAACCCTACTCTAAAACCCACCCAATCCCCCCTTAATAAAACCTAACGCTACCCTCTTGAAGATCACCCTACCTTGAGACGTCTTCAACCAGCCGGGCACAAGTGGACCTCCAGAGGGGCAGAAGTCTTCATCCGATCTGGGCAGAAAAGGTCCTCCAAGTGGAGGAGTCTTCATCCAGATGGCATCTTCTATCTTCATCCATCCGGAGCGGAGCGGATCTATCTTCAATCCAGCCGACGCAGAGCATCCTCTTCAAACAAAGTCCAAGCGAAGAATGAAGGTTCCTTTAAATTATGTCATCCAAGATGCAATCAGCCAATAGGATTGAGGTCGCATTGAACTTCAATCCTATTGGCTGATTGGAACAGCCAATAGGATTTTTCCTACCTTATTCCGTTTGGCTAATAGAATCCAATTAGCCAATCGGAATTCAAGGGACGCCATCTTGGATGACATCATTTAAAGGAACGTTCATTCTTCGCTTGGACTTCGTTTGAAGAGGATGCTCCACTTCGGCTGGATTGAAGATGGACTCGCTCTGGATGGATGAAGATAGAAGATGCCGTCTGGATGATGACTTCTGCCGCTTGGAGGACCTCTTCTGCCCGAATCGGATGAAGACTTCTGCCCCTCTGGAGGTCCACTTGTGCCCGGCTGGGTGAAGACGTCTCAAGGTAGGGTGATCTTCAAGGGGTTAGTGTTAGTTTTTTTTAAGGGGGATTGGGTGGGTTTTAGAGTAGGGTTGGGTGTGTGGGTGGTGGGTTTTAATGTTGGGGGGGGTATTGTATATTTTTTTACAGGTTAAAGAGCTGATTACTTTGGGGCAATGCCCCGCAAAAGGCCCTTTTAAGGGCTATTTGTAATTTAGTATAGGGTAGGGAATTTTATTATTTTGGGGGGCTTTTTTATTTTATTAGGGGGATTAGATTAGGTGAAATTAGTTTAAAAAAATTGTAATTATTTTTTTATTCTGTAATTTAGTATTTGTTGTTTTTCGTACTTTAGTTTATTTAATTTAATTGCAATTAATTGTAGTTAATTTAGTTCATTTATTTAATTATAATGTAGTGTTAGGTGTAATTGTAACTTAGGTTAGGGTTTATTTTACAGGTAAATTTGTACTTATTTTAACTAGGAAGTTATTAAATAGTTAATAACTATTTAATAACTATTCTACCAAGTTAAAATAAATACAAAGTTGCCTGTAAAATAAAAATAAATCCTAAACTAGCTACAATGTAACTATTAGTTATATAGTAGCTATCTTAGGGTTTATTTTATTGGTAAGTATTTAGTTTTAAATAGGTTTAGGGGTTGATAAATTTAATATAGTGGCGTTGACGTTGGCGGCGGCAGATTAGGGGTTAATAAATGTAGTTAGGTTGTGGCGACGTTGGGGGGGCAGATTAGGGGTTAATAAATATAATGTAGGGTTCGGCGATGTTGGGCGCAGCAGATTAGGGGTTCATATTGATAATGTAGGTGGCGGCGGTGTCCAGAGTGGCAGAGTAGGGGTTAATAATTATAATGTAGGTGGCGACAATGTCAGGGATGGCAGATTAGGGGTTAATAAGTGTAAGATTAGGGGTGTTTAGACTCGGGTTCATGTTAGGCTGTTAGGTATAGACATAAAATTCCTTTCCCTATAGGAATCAATGGGGCTGCGTTAGGAGCTGAACGCTGCTTTTTTGCAGGTGTTAGGTTTTTTCAGCCAGCTCAGCCCTATTGTTTCCTATGGGGAAATCGTGCACAAGCACATTTAGCCAGCTTACCGCTACCGTAAGCAACGCTGGTATTGAGGTGAGATGTGGAGCTAAATTTTGCTCTACGCTCACCTTTTTGCAGCTAACGCCGGGTTTAAAAAAAACCCGTAATACCAGCGTTGTCTTAAGGGAGCATTAAAAAAAAAGGCTCATTAGCAACGCACCCCTGCTACCGCAAAACTCGTAATCTCGGTAAGTATCTGCAAAGCGTATTCAGAATTCAAGCAGAAGGTTAGCTTTCCCATAAGTTAGTAAATCTACTTTCTGTACCAGCATTCCATAAGAAGTATAAGCACAAAATCTCAATTCAGTACTAAGATTGGAACAGGGGCTGTAGCAAAGAAAGCTATAGTCCAAGAAAATAAAACTAGGAAAAGGTTCAATCCCAGGCTCAGACGTGACATTGCCCCCCTCTCCACAGACGCACACTGGGCAGCCTTAGCTTTCTAAGTTATTAAAAAAAATCCACTTTCTGTATCAGCATTCTGTCTGAAGCATAGGTACAGTCTGGAGGAATATCCTTGGAAATTGACTTATTTAGGATGGAGTTTTGACATAGGATTACAACAGTGTGGTCTAGTAATTTTATTTTTGTCCTGAGCTTATGGGGTCTGAAGAGATAGAATAAGTGCTTACAAGCAGAAGGACTTCTCTTCCAGATGGCAGTTTGAGGCTTAAACCCTTCAGTGCATCAGTGCAAAAAAATTATTCTCAGGGAAGTGACGTTTTGGATAGAACTGGCAGATGAGATTTGACAAGGTCCTTTAAGCTCACTGCAATTGACCCAGAGTTCTTAGCCTTTAAGACAATGGGGTATATTTATTAAAGTGCGAAAGGACATGATACAATGTAGCGTATCATGTCCGCCGCAAATCGATAAATCCCGACAGCATACACTGTCGGCATTTATCATTGCACTAACAGTTCTTGTGAACTGCTAGTTCAATGCCGCCCCCTGCAGATTCGTATTCGATCAGGTTGATTTCTATCCGCCGCCTCAAAGCAGGCGGACAGGTTATGCCCCCCCCCCCCATTTTTCTGTCTATTTCTGGGCCTTATAAATGCAAAGGTATCTTTATTTGTGAGACATCACAGCACACAAAAACGACGTTTCGGTCACATAATGACCTTAATCATGTTATCATGATTAAGGTCATTATGTGACCAAAACGTCATTTTTGTATGCTGTGATGTCTCACAAATAAATATACATTTGCATTTATAAGGTGCTGCTGGTTTTAGCTATTTTTGGAAGGAGTAAAGGACTATTGCAGAGTCCTTACAGCGTGCATCTGTTTGTCTGGGCTGGAGTGCTGGACCTTATACATTGATTCTACTTTTTCTGGGCCTTCCCATTACTAGCCATGTTACAGATAGCTTTCCCAATACTGCTAGTGCTATATATCTTCTGTTTCCCTGCAAATATGATTAATATTTCATGAAAAAATTTGAAAATCTAAAATAATTTTTAGAGAGTTAAACACATTTTCTGTTGTAACGAAGGTTCATAATGCCCATTTGAAAAGCTTATGAGCACACTGCTAAAACCATTATTTATCAAACTAAATTAACAAATGTAAGTGAAATTTGGTTTGATGTTGCCCATACTAACACAATGCCTGTATATTCCTCTTTTTCTTCTGTTAAGTGTGATCAGTCCACGGGTCATCATTACTTGTGGGATATTAACTGCTCCCCTACAGGAAGTGCAAGAGGATTCACCCAGCAGAGTTGCTATATAGCTCCTCCACTCTACGTCACCCCCAGTCATTCTCTTGCACCCAACGACTAGATAGGATGTGTGAGAGGACTATGGTGATATATTTAGTTTTTTTATCTTCAATCAAAAGTTTGTTATTTTATAATAGCACCGGAGTGTGTTATTCCTTCTCTGGTAGAATTTGAAGAAGAATCTACCTGAGTTTTTCTATGATTTTAGCCGGAGTAGTTAAGATCATATTGCTGTTTCTCGGCCATCTGAGGAGAGGTAAACTTCAGATCAGGGGACAGCAGGCAGATTAATCTGCAAAGAGGTATGTAGCAGTTTATTATTTTCTGACATGGAATTGATGAGAAAATCCTGCCATACCGATATAATGTAAACTCAGCCTTAAATGCAGTAGCAGCAACTGGTATCAGGCTGTCATGTATGTATATTTTACACTTCAGTTTTCTGGGAAATGGTACTTCTCTGGCTTTTAAACTGTATACATAGACTTAACCTATTTTGCAGGGACTTGCAATAGGTTTTAAATGACAATTAATTATTGAGGTAAAACGTTTTTTTGCTGGCATGTAAAAACGTTTTTTTCTCTGAGGTACTGGGTGAAAAAATGTTTTGGGCACTTTTTTTCCACTTGGCAATAGTTTTGATTTAAATTAGAGCAGTTCACTGATCCCTCTCACTGTTATGTGTGTGGGGGAGGGGCCATTTTGGTGCTTTCACTATGCATCAGAAAAACTCAGTCAGAGGTTCATTTTCTTCCTGCATGATCCGGTTCATCTCTACAGAGTTCAGGGATCTCAAGAGTCTTTTTTGAGGGAAGTAATCATTCACAGCAGAGCTGTGCTGATTGTATTGACAGTGATATAAAAAACGTTTATTTGTGTATTTTTTTCTGCTGCCTGGGTTAGTTATCATTTGCTGAGGGGAACAATCCTTTGCTAAAACTGTATATTCTGACAAAGATTGATGCTATAACTTAATTATTTTATCTGTTATAATATTTTCTGTGCTTCTTAAAGGCACAGTTCGTTTTCATATTATTTGTAAATTACTTTGAAAAGTATTTCCAAGTTGCTGTTTATTTGCTAGTGTGTTAAACATGTCTGATTCAGAGGAATATCTCTGTGCTATATGTGTTAATGCCAAAGTGGAGCCCAATAGAAATTTATGTACTAAATGTATTGATGCTACTTTAAAAAATAGTCAATCTGTACAAATTGAACATATTTCACCAAACAACGAGGGGAGAGTTATGCCGACTAACTCGCCTCACGTGTCAGTACCTGCATCTCCCGCTCAGGAGGTGCGTGATATTGTAGCGCCGAGTGCATCTGGGCGGCCATTACAAATCACATTACAAGATATGGCTACTGTTATGACTGAAGTTTTGGCTAAACTACCAGAACTAAGAGGTAAACGTGATCACTCTGGGATGAGAACAGAGTGCGCTGATAATGCAAGGGCCATGTCTGATACTGCGTCACAGTTTGCAGAACGTGAAGACGGAGAGCTTCATTCTGTGGGTGACGGTTCTGATCCAAATAAACTGGACTCAGACATTTCAAATTTTAAATTTAAGCTTGAGAACCTCCGTGTGTTACTAGGGGAGGTATTAGCGGCTCTGAATGATTGTAACACAGTTGCAATCCCAGAAAAAATGTGTAGGTTGGATAAATATTTTGCGGTACCGACGAGTACTGACGTTTTTCCTATACCTAAGAGACTTACTGACATTGTTACTAAGGAGTGGGATAGACCCGGTGTGCCTTTCTCACCCCCTCCTATATTCAGAAAAATGTTTCCAATAGACGCCGCCACACGGGACTTATGGCAAATGGTCCCTAAGGTGGAGGGAGCAGTTTCTACTTTAGCTAAGCGTACCACTATCCCAGTGGAGGATAGCTGTGCTTTTTCAGATCCAATGGATAAAAAATTAGAGGGTTACCTTAAGAAAATGTTTGTTCAACAAGGGTTTATATTGCAACCTCTTGCATGTATTGCGCCTGTCACGGCTGCAGCAGCATTTTGGTTTGAGTCTCTGGAAGAGACACTTCAATCATCCACACTAGATGACATCACACACAAACTTAAATTCCTTAAGTTAGCTAATTCATTTATTTCAGATGCCGTAGTACATTTAACTAAACTTGCGGCTAAAAATTCAGGATTCGCCATTCAGGCACGCAGAGCTCTGTGGCTAAAATCCTGGTCAGCTGATGTTACGTCTAAATCTAAATTGCTTAATATTCCTTTCAAAGGGCAGACCTTATTCGGGCCCGGCTTGAAAGAGATTATTGATGACATTACAGGAGGTAAAGGTCATGCCCTGCCTCAGGACAAGGCCAAAGCCAAGGCTAGACAGTCCAATTTTCGTTCCTTTCGTAATTTCAAAGCAGGAGCAGCATCAACTTCCTCTGCACCAAAACAGGAAGGAGCTGTTGCTCGCTACAGACAAGGCTGGAAACCTAACCAGTCCTGGAACAGGGGCAAACAGGCCAGAAAACCTGCTGCTGCCCCTAAGACAGCATGAATTGAGGGCCCCCGATCCGGGACCGGATCTAGTGGGGGGCAGACTTTCCCTCTTCGCCCAGGCTTGGGCAAGAGATGTTCAGGATCCCTGGGCGTTAGAGATCATATCTCAGGGATACCTTCTGGACTTCAAATCCTCTCCCCCAAGAGGGAGATTTCATCTGTCAAGGTTGTCAACAAACCTAACAAAGAAGGAAGCGTTTCTACGCTGCGTACAAGATCTTTTATTAATGGGAGTGATCCATCCAGTTCCGCGGTTGGAACAAGGACAAGGGTTTTACTCAAATATGTTTGTAGTTCCCAAAAAGAGGGAACCTTCAGGCCAATCTTGGATTTAAAGATCCTAAACAAATTCCTAAGAGTTCCATCGTTCAAGATGGAAACTATTCGAACAATTTTGCCCATGATCCAAGAGGGTCAGTACTTGACCACAGTGGATTTAAAGAATGCTTACCTTCACATACCGATTCACAGAAGTCATTACCGGTATCTAAGGTTTGCCTTTTTAGACAGGCATTACCAGTTTGTAGCTCTTCCATTCGGACTGGCTACGGCTCCAAGAATCTTCACAAAGGTTCTGGGCACTCTTCTGGCGGTACTAAGACCGCGAGGAATTTCAGTAGCTCCGTACTTAGACGACATACTGATACAAGCTTCAAGCTTTCAAACTGCCAAATCTCATACAGAGATATTACTGGCATTTCTAAGGTCGCATGGATGGAAAGTGAACGAAGAGAAAAGTTCTCTCTTTCCACTCACAAGAGTTCCCTTCCTGGGGACTCTGATAGATTCTGTAGAAATGAAGATTTACCTGACAGAGGACAGGTTAACAAAACTTCAAAATGCATGCCGTGTCCTTCATTCCATTCAAGAGACCAGAAATTCTCTTCTATGGTGGCTTTATCGGCCACATCTGTCCAGGGGAATGCCATTCAGCAGGCCAGACTGGTCAATTGTAACAACAGACGCCAGCCTACTAGGTTGGGGCGCTGTCTGGAATTCTCTGAAGGCTCAGGGACTATGGAATCAGGAGGAGAGTCTTCTTCCAATAAACATTCTGGAATTGAGAGCAGTCCTCAATGCTCTTCTGGCTTGGCCCCAGTTAGCAACTCAGGGGTTCATCAGGTTCCAGTCGGACAACATCACGACTGTAGCTTATATCAACCATCAGGGAGGGACAAGAAGCTCCCTAGCAATGATGGAAGTATCGAAGATAATTCGCTGGGCAGAGTCTCACTCTTGCCACCTGTCTGCAATCCACATCCCGGGAGTGGAGAACTGGGAGGCGGATTTCTTAAGTCGTCAGACTTTTCATCCGGGGGAGTGGGAACTTCATCCAGAGGTCTTTGCCCAAATACTTCCACGTTGGGGCAAACCAGAGATAGATCTCATGGCGTCTCGACAGAACGCCAAGCTTCCGCGCTACGGGTCCAGATCCAGGGATCCGGGAGCGGTCCTGATAGATGCCTTGACAGCACCATGGACCTTCAGGATGGCTTATGCGTTTCCACCTTTCCCGATGCTTCCTCGATTGATTGCCAGAATCAAACAGGAGAAAGCATCAGTGATTCTAATAGCGCCTGCATGGCCACGCAGGACTTGGTATACAGATCTGGTGGACATGTCAATCTGTCCACCTTGGTCGTTACCTCTGAAACAGGACCTTCTGATTCAGGGTCCTTTCAAACATCAAAATCTAACTTCTCTGAAGCTGACTGCTTGGAAATTGAACGCTTGATCTTATCAAAGCGTGGTTTTTCTGAGTCAGTTATTGATACCTTAATACAGGCTAGGAAGCCTGTCACCAGAAAGATTTACCATAAAATATGGCGTAAATACCTATATTGGTGCGAATCCAAAGGTTACTCTTGGAGTAAGGTTAGGATTCCTAGGATATTGTCTTTTCTACAAGAAGGTTTAGAAAAGGGGTTATCCGCTAGTTCCTTAAAGGGACAGATCTCAGCTCTGTCCATTCTGTTACACAAGCGTCTGTCAGAAGTTCCAGACGTTCAGGCTTTTTGTCAGGCTTTGGCCAGGATTAAACCTGTGTTTAAAGCTGTGGCTCCACCATGGAGTTTAAACCTTGTTCTTATCGTTTTACAGGGTGTTCCGTTTGAACCCCTTCATTCCATTGATATAAAGTTGTTATCTTGGAAAGTTCTATTTTTAATGGCTATTTCCTCGGCTCGAAGAGTCTCTGAGTTATCAGCCTTACATTGTGATTCTCCTTATTTGATTTTTCACTCGGATAAGGTAGTTCTGCGTACTAAGCCTGGGTTCTTACCTAAGGTAGTCACTAACAGGAATATCAATCAGGAGATTGTTGTTCCATCCTTGTGCCCAAATCCTTCTTCGAGGAAGGAACGTCTTTTGCACAATCTGGATGTAGTTCGTGCCCTTAAATTTTATTTACAGGCAACTAAAGATTTTCGACAAACGTCTTCCCTGTTTGTCGTTTACTCTGGTCAGAGGAGAGGTCAAAAAGCTTCTGCTACCTCTCTCTCTTTTTGGCTTCGTAGCATAATTCGTTTAGCTTATGAGACTGCTGGACAGCAGCCTCCTGAAAGAATTACAGCTCATTCCACTAGAGCTGTGGCTTCCACTTGGGCCTTTAAGAATGAGGCCTCTGTTGAACAGATTTGCAAGGCTGCAACTTGGTCTTCGCTTCATACTTTTTCCAAATTTTACAAATTTGACACTTTTGCTTCCTCGGAGGCTATTTTTGGGAGAAAGGTTCTTCAGGCAGTGGTTCCTTCTGTATAAAGAGCATGCCTATCCCTCCCGTCATCCGTGTACTTTTGCTTTGGTATTGGTATCCCACAAGTAATGATGACCCGTGGACTGATCACACTTAACAGAAGAAAACATAATTTATGCTTACCTGATAAATTCCTTTCTTCTGTAGTGTGATCAGTCCACGGCCCGCCCTGTTTTTTAAGGCAGGTAAATATTTTTTAAATTATACTCCAGTCACCACTACACCCTTGGCTTCTCCTTTCTCGTTGGTCCTTGGTCGAATGACTGGAGGTGACGTAGAGGGGAGGAGCTATATAGCAACTCTGCTGGGTGAATCCTCTTGCACTTCCTGTAGGGGAGCAGTTAATATCCCACAAGTAATGATGACCCGTGGACTGATCACACTACAGAAGAAAGGAATTTATCAGGTAAGCATAAATTATGTTATTTTGTTTCTTTTACTTTGTGGGCATCTTTTTATAGCTCTGTTTGATCACAATCTAGTCCTTTAAACAAATAAAGGCCCTTTGTACTAAGGATAGTGTGGACAAGGTTTCCAACTTGGGCACCTGTCTACCTGCCTATATATTGAACGGGCAGTGGACACTGTACTTGAGTATGTAATTCTACCCCCTTCTCTTGCGTGACCAGTAGCGCAAGAGAAGGGCCTAGCAATCATCCCAAACAAAGTGGGCCTAGCAATCATCCCGAACAAAGTGTTATGGGTGATTTTTGTATTCCAGATCTTACATTGCGGAAAACAGGCTTGCAAGCCTGTCCCGCAAAGGGCTCAAAAGCAGCATAAACTGCTGAGACATAATCTGAAATAGCTCTCACAAAGGCTAACAATGGTTGAGGCAGGAGACATACGGTGAGATTACGAGCTTTGCGTTAGGAGCTGTGCGGTGCTAACGAGCAGTTTTTTCTCACCGCTCACTTACCTACAGCGCTGGTATTACAGGTTTTTACAAACCCAGCGTTAAAAGGCAAGAAGTAAACGTAGAGCAAAATTAAGCTCCATAACGCACTCCAATACCAGCGCTGCTTAAGTCAGCGGTGAGCTGGTTATACGTGCTTGTGCACGACTTCCCCATAGACATCAATGGGGAGAGCCGGCTGAAAAAAATTATAACACCTGCCAAAAAGCAGCATAGATCTCAGTAACGCAGCCCCATTGATTCCTATGGGGAAACACATTTTATGTTTGCACCTAACACCCTAACATGAACCCAGAGTCTAAACACCCCTAATCTTACACTTATTAACCCCTAATTTGCCACCCCCGACATCGCAGACACCTACATTATTCTTATTAATCCCTAATCTGCTGCTCCGGACACTGCCAACACCTACATTATACTTATTAACCCTTAATCTGCTGCCCCAACATCGCTGCCACCTACATTATATTTATTAACCCCTAATCTGCCGCCCCCAATGTTGCTGCAACCTATCTACACTTATTAACCCCTAATCTGCCGCCCCCAACATCACTGCCACTATATTAAATGTATTAACCCCTAAATCTAAGTCTAACCCTAACACCCCCTAACTTAAATATAATTTAAATAAATCTAAATAAAATTACTATAATTAACTAAATAATTCCTATTTAAAACTAAATACTTACCTATAAAATAAACCCTAAGCTAGCTACAATATAACTAATAGTTACATTGTAGCTAGCTTAGGGTTTATTTTTATTTTACAGGCAAGTTTGTATTTATTTTAACTATGTAGAATAGTTATTAAATCGTTATTAACACCTAACACTACACTACAATTAAATAAATTAACTAAATTAAATATAATGAAATACATTTAATTAAATTAGTTAAATCACAAAAAAAAAACCCTGCTAAATTACAGAAAAAAAAAAAAATTACAGATCTTTAAACTAATTACACCTAATCTAATAGCCCTATCAAAATATAAAAAGCCTCCACAAAAAAAAAAACATAGCCTAAACTAAAATTTCAATAGCCCTTAAAAGGGCCTTTTGCGGGGCATTGCCCCAAAGTAATCAGCTCTTTTACCTGTAAATAAAAATACAAACAACCCCCCCAACAGTAAAACCCACCACCCACACAACCAACCCCGCAAATAAAAGCCTAACTAAAAAAACCTAAGCTCCCCATTGCCCTGAAAAGGGCATTTGGATGGGCATTGTCCTTAAAAGGGCATTTAGTTCTATTGCAGGCCCAAAGCCCTAAACTAAAAAATAAACCCACCCAATACACCCTTAAAAAAATCCTAACACTAACCCCCGAAGATTCACTTACCGAGAGAGGTCTTCATCCAAGCGGCAAGATGTCCTCAAGGAAGCCGGCAGAAGTGGTCCTCCAGACGGGCAGAAGTGGTGACGGGCAGAAGTGGTCCTCCAGAGTCCAGACGGGCAGAAGTCTTCATCCAGACGGCATCTTCTATCTTCATCCTTCCGACGCGGAGCGGCTCCATCTTCAAGACATCCAGCGCGGAGTATCCTCTTCAAACGACAGCTAAGTCGGTTTGCGCTAAGGCCAAAGAAGTGTGCGGTGCCCCTAAACCTGCAAGACTCGTAATAGCAGCGGTAGTGAAAAAGCAGTGTTAGGACCTATTAGCGCTGCTTTTTCATCTTAACGCAAAACTCGTAATCTAGCCGATAGTTTTGTAAACAGTGACAAAACTGACATTTTTTGGCCTTGGCATAAGTACTCCCTTACATCTTATTTTTGTATTATTATAAGTTAAGAACACTTTCCTTGCACATTAAAATCAAAATTTTAAAGCCAATCTAATAACATAAGTATAGTTAATTAATTTGTAAATGACTCCTAAACTGATAAAACAAAAAAAATCAGTTTAGGGCAGCTAAAGTATCTTGTACATTTTGGATTTTGTT